>NW_026866201.1:0-38023 GCF_026571515.1 Ruditapes philippinarum | reverse complement strand
TTTTTGATCCTTGAAGATCGTTCAGCACGACATTATTGTTGTGCTTGTGGTATTTTTAGTTTCAACTTTTTTCGGCATTTTCTAGTTTGGTGGTTCCAATATTCCTACTTGAATCTGTTGAATCACCCTTAGGATATGTTGCCTGCCTTTTTAAATTGGGGTCTTTTGACGTCTTATCTGTGATACGCAGGCTTCATTAACCTCTGATCCCCTTTCAAAATTCCCATTTTATTTAGTTCCATCCATTTGTTTTCTCGTTTAGGGGCATACGCTTTTTTATTACTGGGGACCATACGCCGCTTTTCATGAATGGCATGGAAAGTGTCACATTGGAGGTTCCATGATAACCGCCATATGAACACATCTGCGGATGTTTCTAAATTCAAAATTTTACTATTTCATGTTTGAATGTTGAATTCTGCTTAAGCCGGTGCTAGGGGGCGTGGACGGTAACTTTCACTTTCCAGTACCGTCCGTATACAGGCTCAATCAAACCGAGCCTGCAACATTTTCAATTTTGCCGTGTTGGGCTTTCTTTAGGGAATCTGTATTTATCTATTTTACACAATCTGCCCATATAGAAACTGTTATATAAAGGTTATCAAACATAGTATCGCCTTATGCAAAATCGTTTCAAATACACAACAGTTAATATCATATCATATGCATCAGCTTGAAATTATCTATTTGTAAAATAGTTACAAAGATATGATAAATATTGTCATAATCATGTCATTTAATGCATTTGCAGGCTTATATTTCCTGGAAAACAATATGTAAACAAATAAATAAATGATCCTCTGGAAGCATTAAAAAATTGTTGGACAACAAACTGTATTAAGAAATGAACACATTTTCTTAAACCTATCAATCATGATAACATACCTTCACATTCTATAGTATTGATGTTTTTATAAACAGGTGAAAATCCCTTTTTACAAGTACATTCCCACTTCGTATCAATTCGACATGTCTTGTTTCCATTTATACATTGAAAATCATTGTTCTTATATTCACAAATGGACACATCTAAAATGGGAAAAAAAATAATATAAGAAAAAGTAATTAATGTTGCATTGACTTGTTTTTGTCATTAATTTACATTTAATTAAACCATCGCATACCCATTAATAAAATGTTATTGTTACAAGTTACAAGTATTGAAAGTATAATTCATTGGTTTTCAGGAGATATATTTTTAACAAGTCTTATAAAAAGAAAAGTTTGAATTGATTAAATTGGAAAACGAAAACGTTACTCCAGAAAAGAAAAAAACACCTTCATTCTTAAAGCTATAAAATGATCAACCATTGTTCTATCTTTATCAAAAAGATAAACTCGGAACCTGACATAATCAGAGTTTCAATAATCTTTATATGTTTGATTCAAATAAATGATGACTACATTAACTACATTAAATAATAATGATAAGCACACGAAAGTTTTTTTTACATAGTTGAGAAATATGATATCCATCCTTTTAATGTAAGTACATTATACATATATCTGTAATCCAGGGTGACACATTTTTGTTTTGTTTTGCTATATTAAGCTTAATGTGTCATCTATCAAAAAGGAAGACACGGCTGGTATTCATATACTCGTATAACAACACAGAAACTATGAACGTAAAGTTGTATGTCATTTGAATTCTTTAAATTTGTTTCGTGCAATGCAAAACACCTGCTGAACAGGGAGATGCTAAAACTGTAAGCAAGAGCTAATGTATCATTTAATTGATCAAAAACAAATAAAAAAATGCAAAAATCTTACCTTTACATGAAAAGTTATCTTTGTCAGTTGATACCGGTATGGAATAACTATTGTTACATTTACATGACCAATTACCGATACTATTAACACACTTTTCGTTATTGCATTTTCCTTCTATTTCACACTCGTTTATGTCTGAAGAATAAAATACTTGATTATTTACGTCAACAAGTATGTAAACAAAATGTTCTTTTAACTGATTTTAACTTCATTTCTTTTAATGTTACTGTTTGTGCTTTCTATTTGACGTATTTGTTGGCATTTCTAAGTTTAATATGAATTGATCAGCCGTCTTCATGCATTCATATCTATATACTCTTACATGTCTTAGTGAAGTAATGCAATGTACGTACTAACCTGACATATACATAAGGCAAAGATGATATTCTTCCAAATTGAAATATAATTTATATACGCAATATTAAAAGTTGAACATGTAATAGTTTGAGATGTTCTTTTTGTGTGTGGGGGGATGGGGTACACGTCATATGGCGAATTTCCAACTTAACAGGTAGAGGAATATATTAAAGGGTCCGTGCATCATATCAAACGTCTGAGCGGAACCACCGACATTCCGTAAGCTACCTAGACAGTGTGTTGCTATTAATTTGAAATATGTAGAGAAGGTTCGTGCTGCCATTCTTTTCAAAGACTTGATATAACTGAAAAAGGCACAAAATTTTCAAAAAATATAATAAACATAAACGCTTACCAGTACAATATTTCATAGACACGGAAGTTTTATTAAACCCTTCCTTGCAGTCACATAAAGTTGATCCGTCCTTTTGCCTACAGGTAGTTGTGACCTTGTCACAGTTGCCATTTGAACCAAATGCACAAAGCTTATTATCAGAATCTATATCACAAGGTATATACAACATTTAAATTAAATACACAAAAAAAAACGAAATGATCAAGCTATATATATGTGTGACACGCGACATACTAAGAAAGTTTATATCTATAATAATAGTACCTCGCGTTTGCATTCGCGATTGTTATTGGATAATCGTGACGTTATATGAATTAAATGCAAGGCTGCTGCCAATAAATGAACTCAATAATTCTTTCTTCAAATAAAGGAAGTTTGCTGTAACATGAATTTGCCACAACAATTCTAAATATGCTAAATGGCCGTTTTATTTATGATCACTCGTTTATATCAGGTCACAATTCTTTAATACAAATAATAGACAGGTTATTAATAAACAATTGCAACATTGTCAAAAAATATAATTATATACTCAAGACGGATTGTCATAATGCATAATTAACATGTATTGAAGCTAAAAGCAAACATAATATGCAATATACATCGTTTATTGTTTAGTTTTTAGCTACCTCGGAATAGTTTGTGTAACAATTTTGCCTTGATACACAATTACTCTTATAATTATAGTGAATATTTGATTAGTGTGTCCATGATATGTGATCTAAATGAAACCAAAAAGAGAAAGAAAAACTGTATGTTATTAAAACTTACCATTAAATATGACATATGAGTTATTTTCGAAAACAAGTGAGCTTGTGTTTGTCCGATAATCTCCTTGACTCAAAACCTTTTTCAAAACATTAAACAACCTTCCGCTTTCAACAGTTTCTCCGATCCTTAACAGAAACGTGGCGTTGTATTGTCGGAACGAGCTATGACTGAAAATAAGTTTATAACCGGTAATGCATAACAATAAAACTGTTATGACAAACTTTTCATTGACACATCAGAATTAAAAAAATACAGTTGATTACAATTTAAAACATATATAGTATGCGTTAGATTCTGAAAAACTATTTAGTTGACAAGAATTTGTTCTGGAACAAATGCTTGAAATACTTAAATAGAATACATGTATCGAAACTTGTTTATATTTATTTACCTTATAAATGTCTTTATTTACCTTTTAAATGTCATTTATCCTTTACATATCAATATTCAATTATTTTGTAACTGTTGGCAATTATTTGCTGAGCTTATGTAAAGTTACAGATATGGATTTAGATGCTATAATTTAAACATATTGTTTCTACAACTAGATTGCAGTAACGAATGAATCAGTGATTGAACTCCGTCTTTGCTTTTATATTGTTATTGACCAAAGCTCGGTTACAATATAAATGATGATGAATTGAATAATGCTAATCAATAAGTTAATTCATTAAAAAGTTAAGTGGTTTCATGCAAATGGCACATAGTTTACAGGTTTACTCCTTGACTGTTGGCAAAAACAATCTTGTAAATCGTTTTCCCTGGGATTTCTACTTTATTTTTGCCAGTTTAAAATGTGGCGCCATGGATTATCATAATCCCGTCAGGCACCCATTTTATATAAGTGAAGTGAAACAAACCAGTGTTTATTTCCTGCTCAAAGATACGATTTGGGTGAAAAATTAAACATCAGCAACAATGACAACATTATAAACTACATTATAATTATACTAAAAAATCTACATCAATCAGTTTTACAAATTTACAAAAGACCATGTTGGCACATGTTAAATGAAATAATTGCATTACCTTATGTTTTTAAAAAGACCCAGAACTCTTGCATTGACAAATAGACTGCTCATTGGCACGGTATAAGAATCGTTATCGTTCTTCGGATCTTCATAGAATGTTTTCAACTATCGATGAAACAGAAACAATTCAACAATATTTAAATTGCACACGATATACCCGGTAAATGGTTTGACCACTTTACATTTAATCCAAAGTCATGCATTTAAAATTCTGATTATAGCATTAGAAATATTTATTAATAAACCCAAATTCTGATAAAATAATAAACATAATTGCTCTGCCTTCAGATATATGAACAGCTTTTTATATTTGTTTGATAAACTATTTAATTTTAACATTTAAATGAACGAATGAGAAGAGTTTAACGTTATCTATTTTACCTGATTTTGTATAAATTCAACAATATTTGTCTTCTTTGATGGATCATGATCAGCAACACTTATATTTCCAATGTAGCTGTAATTTCCTAAAATTTAGATGCATCAAAATGATTTACTCAAATGGTTACCACATGACCTTGTGGCTATCGCGTCGGACTAGGTGTTGCCGTAGCATTCCTGAAGAAGAAACTTCATACTCATAGTAAACTTTTATTGGTTTAAAAGGGTGTGTCTATAAGTTTGCGGCTTCCTTCACAATCGATCTCAATTCACATTTTTTTGAAGTGTAAACCATTTGAAAACTGTCACAATAAAAAAATATATTAATAAACCACGACATCAATAATTTCGGACAAATTCATTCCAGGTTTCAAATGCCAAAGCACTTGAAAGGTTGTCTTCAAATGAAACTTTAATGTAGATTCGTTTACAATGGACACAATTGCCGTAAGTATTTCCAATATTTCTAAAATTCGAAATAAATTAATCACTTGGATATTTTAACAAAATAGTTCTGGAACAATAAATTCTGATAGAGCTGTTAGTGATTTCTCTATAGCACTTGCATGATGAATAACAATATTTTGCTGTAGAATTTTTTATCTTCTTTGTATAGATATCGAATCATGTATCTTTAACCCTAAACAATGATCACTAATTTTATGGAACAATCCAAGCTTGCATATATAATGAATAGACATCTATTGTCTTTTCATACTTTGCAATCGGCTGGGTATAATTTCTTGAAGTAAGTGTTAAATATAACGAACAATAACAACAAACGTACCCTGACATCTATATACCGGATATGAATCATTTCCTATATTTTTCCATAGTCTGTCGGGATTGCAAGTACAATTCCACGAGCCTATCGAATTTCTACATACTCCATAGATACAACGCTTTTTGATTGTGTTGTTCGCTGTAAATTCTTTACATTCATCTATATCTGTGATAAACAACATGGTAAAAATGCATCCTAATCATGATTTGGTGAACTGTCAAATACATGAATAATTATAATATGTATTGTATTTTACGACAATAAATCATGATTATTCTTTTTTCAAGAAATTCAGAAGCTAGAATATGAAACAAACAACGAAATTGAAACATTCTTTCAGTTTAGAAACAGAACTACACAATATGGTAGTAACATTTATACACGTACCAGTTTCTGTTGGACCACTTGAAAAAGAAAATGATATTTCACGTAGTGATACACACTATATTTTACTGGCTGGCATGTACAAAATCGAATATACCAAAATCAAAGACGGGAAATGTGTTTGTAGACAATATTTCTGTAGTGTTACACGTATGTTCAATATTAATGACGAAATCAAATTTATCTCAAGTATTTTAACATTAACCTTCAATCCCTCCAAAAAATGAATTAAAAGATAACTATACCGTTGCAGTATTTGTATTCTACATTCGCAAAACTAGGTTTATATCCTATTTTGCATGTGCAATTAAATGTTCCGTCATCATAATCATTACAATTAGTACTGTCCTTGGCACAATCTGTTTTTCCTGGAACTGTGCACCTGCCGCCTTCTGTGGCTGTATATTGTAACGTAAAACTTGTTATAAGTTTGTCAAACACAAGGTCTAATTTAAGTTTAAGATATCAAGCATGTATAGACGTAATTTGAATCAAACACTCAAATCTTGACATCTTTAATTATGAAGCAAACATGTTCAAATATAGCCACTCTGTAAAAGGCCTGGATCAAAGACATCTTATGAAGATCATCTCAATCATTAACAAGTTTTATCAATCAGACAATTATTTATTCATGCTTTCACCAAAGGAAATAGATTGCAGAAGATAGAAATGTTTCGGGAATTTCCTTATTCTCTTAATTGGTAAATTTATAAATAAACTTACAGTTATTTACTTTGGCTTCAGCAGAATTTATGTTTATTGTCACCTCACCAAGCACTACAGGCTTATCATTCGAGATATTTGCTTTATATTTTTCTACTGAACCTTTTAACCTTTCAGACATGGAAGTGTAGTCTGTTTTATTTTTACAGTGCACGATGTAGTTCACTTGTAACAAATATTGTTTTTGAGAATCTTGTCTTTTCGTACGCCTTTTCTCGCTTCATATGAAAAATTCAACACAGTGAACGTATTAGTGTTATTAGTTTTGATTTAAAGGTTGTTCTTTTATGCCAATACTGCAAATACTTTAGATTAATTCATCTATTAATTTCTTAAAAAATGAAAATAAAAGACAATCACTTTAGTAATCCAACTGTTATACAAATACACACTATTATTACCTACTTAAGATAGATAATTATAATTAACTTTCCATAATTAATATAAGCTATATACAAATATAAAAGAAGTGTTGAAAACAACAACTTTGGTTAAAATAGTTAACTTACATATAAAGCAATCGAAAGACTTCAACACTTTCAACGTTTTTGTACAATTTAAACATCTCCTTCAGCTTTAGGATGAAAGAAGAACAAAAATAAATTAACTATTTGACGCTAAATCTTTCAAATATGCATTCAATAATACACTGTTTCTGCAATTTACTTGTTTTGAGCGTTGATCCTAATTTATTGCACGTATCTGACCAAACATCTTGCAAACTGAATTTAAAACTCTTTAAAATTTAGTTTGATTAACACTTCCCAATATATCAAAACTACGTTTAACAACTACGTGAACACATTTAATGAACATTGAATATCCTATTTTAGTCCACATGTTAAGCTTAAAAGGTGAGTATTATTATTATAATTCATGATCGCAGGTTCTCTCTCCGGGTGAGGCCGAGGATTGCCAGTACGTACTGTCCCGATTATATGTCCTAATGAACCTCTTGCTGGTGATCATGTGTTTGAAGATGTGTACATTGAATGCCGATCTTTTTTGTTAATAGTGTTGATATAGTGCTATTTATCTTCACAATCGATGCCGCAAATATTCCGAAATTGCTTAATTTTCCTCTTACCAATTCTTAAAATTTCATGGGGGTTTAAACATAACAATCGGTTTAAGAATCAATAAATATATCAATTGAGTGATGGATGGATGAATGAATGAATGAATAATTGAATGAATGAATGAATGAATGAATCAATCAATCAATCAATCAATCAGTTAAATAGATAAACCATTCTGTTAAGACGTTGCAACGAACAATTGTGCCTGTGGCCTCTATCATTTCTAAAAAACTTGATTATTTGTTAAAGTAAAAATTTGTAAAGAAAGTCGGCAGTACTTATATAAACTACAAACATCTTCATGCTTCATGTTATTATCAAGAACTAGACATTCGGCCGATTCCTTGGTTGGTGAACAGAGTCACCTATATATTTGTAAAATGTTACCTTGGTTTGCATTTCAAGTCTATTCTTAGGACTGTCTATTGTTTTATTGTCTCCAGCACTAGGTTCCTTATCAATTACAAAAACAATATTGCCGACAAATTGGGGGCCATCTGAAATGCAAGCATGAAAATATCACTTTTTGTAAAAGATTAAATGCGAGTTTAAATAAGTAACAATGGAAAGATAAATTCAAGTCTTCCTTAACATTGTCATTTTCTCTGAAATAACATGATTCGATAGACACAGAAAAACACGTATTTCTAATTTTTAGAGAGAGAAATAATGATTAGACTTTTTATTTTAATTCATGTTTAACAATGCGATTTTAATCATATTTCTTCAACTCAAAATTGCTATATTTCCCCAGTAGTTGTCTCAAAGTTTCGACTCTTAATAAGCTAAGGAGTATGAATACAAATTAACATGATATGCTTTTCATGGTTAATAGTATAAAGAAATAATAATGAAAGTGTGCTTTGATAAATGAAGTCACCACCTTAAGACGATAAAAATTAATTGAGCCTATGCTTCAATAAATATATTATTTGGTTTTCCAAAATCTTTCATACCTTACAGCTTTTGTTCTCTCACATCTCCCTAATTGTCTTTAAAACATTATCTGTGAGTTAATTTCATTAAGTTGATTTCAATTGTTGCTAAACTGTAACGAATGCTTGCATTTTTATGCTTTCCGAGAGTGCAGACTTTATTAAAGTTAAAACAAATGTAAGGTACCGTATGGTATAAATGTAATTTCTGTTTTAGAAAATACAACTGTTTAAACTTGGAAATAATTCTATTCATATCTATACATGTAAACAGATTTAAACTGAATCTTAAGGTGTTAACGAAAAATAAAAAGTTTGTTATATCATTTATCACTATGTTGATAGTATCAAATATATAACTTTGTATATTAACTATGTTTAACTATCAAATCAAGAACAATTGATTTATAACAAACATAAATCAAAATCCATTTCAATAGACATGTATTAATACTTAGGCGCATGTGTATGACAGATTTTATACATAAATTTTATAATTATTGTTCTGTAATTGAAAATATGAGACGGATCCCTATAAAAAAGTTTAGTTTTCATTTATGGGATAATCATTATAATTATCCTCCAGCTTTCATCGTATGCTACAAAAAAGCATATTCTTACTCAATTTTTCACAGACTCCACCAGAACGATCATATCCTGCGACACATATACAGCTATAGTTCCCTGGAGTGTTAACACAGGCTTCATTTTTGCCGTGGCAGAGAGTTAGACCCTTATTGCATTCATCTATATCTGTATATTAAACAATGAAAAACGAAAATATGTTAATTAATTACAAAATAATAAATATTAAAATGTATCTTCATTTCAGCAAAAAACGACAGCATCATGTTTAACAAAATAATTTGAAATACTTGGATGGAAGCTCCAGGTTAGATTTGTTCAACTATATTGTGTGTGAAATTGAATATATAGATGTTACAACAATACTTCATCAGAAAACCAAATCAAACGTCGAACCTTGGCAGTATTCTAGATAAAACCAATGCGGGTCCGGAAGAAGTTTCTTTTTAACGTCCCGTACTAAAACACATACATCAAAAAGAATTAATTATGTTAAATCTATTTCTGCGAGTTTTCCCCACAAAAAGCACTAAGTGACAATCAAGAGGTAAAAGATAATGATATCATACCATGACTCAACTACGTATTACGGGATATTAAGATGTAATTTCTGTGAAAAAATTGTATATGCAATAAACGATTCACGAATATTTTGCTCTTTATACGGTTGCATTGTCAAAGCATATGTCGGCTTACCATCACATGATCGGCGATCACTATTTAAATCATATCCATTGAAGCAGCTACACTTAAACGATCCATCAGTATTTGTACAATTCTGCTCACACTTGTCAGCTTCAGAGTAATCAACACTACATTCGTCAATATCTATAAAGCAGTGGATAAACATTCAGGATAACGAAATAAATATTTAATTGGTATTGCTGATTTTAATGATGTAAATTACAATTTGATTTGATAGGTTTGTTAGGGTGATTTGTAATCGAAAATGTCCGATAAAATATGCTGTTGATCAATGTCAAATCATTGAAAGTTCATATAGTTTGTAAAATAATTGAAAGAAGCAAACATTCAAAGCATAATTTGAAACATTTTAGAAATAATTCACTTCAAATTATTCATCTCTTAAAAAATACAACCATTGCAACTAAATATAACAAATATCAATATAAGTAAAATTCTATTTATATAGAAAACTTGACAGATAATATGTTTTCATATAATATTTCTGTTATCGAGTTGTCATTGTGCAATTTTGAAGTTTATCAATTCTTATTCTCCTATCTTATTTATTTGATCAATAACGATAATATAGGTTAAAATGTCAACATAAAATTAAACCGATTTAAGAAATGTTACGTAAGTGCCTCAACCTATTGTAGAAATCAAATATAGGCTTATAATTAAGACATTGAAGCTTATATGCCTATTTTATAAAACGAAAAACACGCTATCTGATATGCGTCATAAACAACATAAAAACAGGTTACATTTTGCGCTAGTTATCAATAAATGTTTTAAGCAGGACTTGAAATGTATGCGTTGATATTTAAAACAATCCTTACCCTGGTAGAACGGTATTATTCCTAATATTAGAGTAAACTATGATATGCGAAATCAATTTACAGTTCATTTTCATATTTCATACTCCATTTACTCGGCATTAATTGGCGAACAATGAAATGTTTAATGTTGTTCATGAAACTCGAAAGCTTTTGAATTATACACTTACTTTACGTACATGAACACATGAAAAAAGTATGCATGAAAATAGATCAAAGCGATTGTTCACGACTTTTTCAAAGTAATATGAAAACACTTTAACAATTTTATACGGAGCAAACTAGTTCATAAATTCTTTCAATGAAGAAGATGCGTAAATCAACCCCGATAAGACCGAACAAGCAACATTCTGGGATTGACTAGCGTGAGAAATTTCATATGGGCTAAACGACCAAGCTAAAAAATTGTGAACAATACATGTCCAAACCATTTTGTATTATGTGTACACATACAAATACATATCTACACCTTTTATTGCCGCGAATCTGAAGATTATGAAATGGATTCTCTAATATTCAGATAGATTTTTACCGTAAAAGGATATACGTTTTCATTTACATTTTTTTTTTTCAAAAAAGAAATTAATATGCACATCTATTCCAACATGCGCTAATATTCAAACATTCACCTAATTTTTAGGTTTTATTCTACGTTACCTGTGCATGTCTGATTATATCCAAGCATCGAATGTTCCCTTCCCTCTGGACACGGGCCGCATGGCCACGAAGGTTTTGACTTGTAAACCATCACATTACAAACATTATTGTAGCAGTTATATTTCGGACAAACATCTTTGACAACTTCGCAATACTTTCCGCTAGCGTATGCTGGACAAACACATGAGGCTTTCACCACAGTATCTGATAAATAAAACAAAACACAAACAAAACATGTCAGGTAATTAGTTTAATTTATGTCGTTTCTGTTTACAATAACGTTTTATTTTCAAAGTTCAAGGAAATGCCAGTACAGCTTAAAGTCATATATCTTACCCATTCTTGTAACAAAATGAGAAAGTATAAAAAGTAAACTAGTTCAAAACAGAACACGAATACCTGAAGGATGGTCCATAGATTTAGGAAATGAACAAAACGAAACTTCACTACATCCACAGTAATTGATTGAGAAACTGAAAACGCTGCTAGCATTAAATTTGTCGTATACGATGAATTTTATGCCTGTGTCTATTTCTCGTAAACCGGTGCCAACGTTCCATGTGAAAATTCCACTGTCTAAAAGACCAAGTATAAACGATATATGTAAAATATAGGGCAAAATTCAGATGTATATAATATAATTTTAATTATAACTGACAACCTCCATTAACCTCTAGTGTGCTATCATCAGTAAAATATAACTGTATTTTGCTGTCATGACATATTGTTCTTTGTTATTTATAATAAGATAAAATGTGTTTGTTTTCATGAAGTATTTAATTATGCATAAGAGGCTAGTAATGGACCATGGCAGAAAATGGTTTTAATTTGATACAAAAAACATTTGAAAGAGTAATATACTTAAAACCTTACATACTATTAGATATAGCATTACAATCAATCGACAATTGAGTTTTTGTTATATTCCTATGACAGACTAAAAATGTCAGATGTTTTACATTATATTGTGTATTTGTTAATACTGTATATTTAAATGCATCGGCAAAATTGCTAAAGTTATACCAAGACACGACCACACTGCAATGTCACAATTAAGATACAATACGTGAAGTAAATATACAAATGCATGAGACAAAATTCAGCTGGTATTCGAACTTGCGACCTCCCGATTACAACCAAAACTAAAAATGCTTTCGACAAGAGCTACAATCGATACCCTGACGCAGTTTGCCGATGAAAGTATGTATGCTCTTGCAGCACATTTTAGCGTATTGCAATAACCTGACTTGTTAATAAAAAAGCAATGAATTGCATCACAATATGCAATAAAAGGATTTTTTCAGAAATTTGATTTTTAATCTTAAAACTAATTCTACATATATTACTTAGGATGGTCATTAATAAAAAGTTAGAAAATGTAATTATTACCAATGGAATACTCTTCCTTTGTTAGATTTGTGACAACATCGAACACGAGCTTTTCAGGGCATGTATTATTATCCGTAACATATTCAGTAAGATTAATGGTAAATGTTGAATTGATATTGACAGTGATATTTTTTGGAAAATCTGATGATACATTCGGAGCTTCATTATCTGGAAAACATAAATAAATTGGAATTAAAAATATATTTATTGACTTCTTTGGCATAACTTACACAATAAAGATGCATTGTTTCGTATAAATATTCCTTAAATTGATATAATAATAAAGAACGAAACACATATCAACCATTTGATTTTTGAAACCATATCCTAACCGTAATCATAATTTGATTGAAATATAAAATATATAGTTGACATACTATCAATTTCAAGTACCAATATATACAAAAGTTATCATAAAATACGTTTACCTACAAAACAACACGAATTCCTCCAAATTAACATTTTTTCTATATTCCCTTTTTCCGTTCTAAGTAAAAACGTCTTGTTTCTCATTCAAGATTTCGTAAAATGTTTATAGAGACTGATTGCAAACAAATTCTAAAACATTTCTGGCGTTTAAGAATTCAGAAAAAAAATGAAACCATCTTTTACTTTTCAACAATATCATATACATAGATCAATTAAAAGCTCCCTTTACGTATACCAATCAAAACAATCAATGTTTAGAAGATAATTGATTGATAAAAATCATATTACGGAGAATTTCCCATTTGTAACGTGTTGCATTTGCCTCTTGCATCACATCTAATCCGCGGTTATAATCCCTTGTTCTTGCAATGGCAAGAAGGCACTGATTATTGGGCTCATTGTTCCAATAATTTCTACACGTTTTGTTGAAAAGTGAAATATTTTCGGCTGTAAAGGTTTTGAACAATGCCGTCAAGTTGCCAAGTTTGTCTTCAAGGAACTCTGGTCTTGAATGATGTTTGTTGTAAATTGTAAAATTTTCGCCAGTCTGTTTATACATGAAAACACTCTCCGACTCACTCCGTAATGACCCTAGCAATAAATACACATAAACATGTGATTTTATACACAATTAGGTTGTTTAAATCTCTTCTAAACGTCCAATCACATTCAGTATTACAAATATAAAATACCTCTTATCAAAAATGCCCATAACTGATACAAATACGATCGTATCTCACAAGAATCGTTAGATGAATGTACATTAATGTTTAGGGGTAATACGTAACATACATACCGATACATGTTGTAAAATACGGACTTTCGAAAATAGAGTATGTTCTAATCGAGCAAAGTAAGCAATATCTGCTAGATATTAAAACCAATTATGTTTCCATTAATAAAATATAAACAAACAAACATGTTTATTTAATCCTTCGTATCAAATAAAGTTCAGATGTTAATCATTTGAAATCTAGATATAAATATACTGTACATACAAACTCTACCGTCGAAAAGTGTTAGTAACCTTTTGACGAGTAGATAAATTATATGTTCATAAATGTGTTTATAAATCGAGAGAATCGGAAACAACGTACATGATTCGCCAAGTTGAAAGAATGATAATGCAGGTGCATTTTCAGAAACTTTTGTGTTGTTTCTCATAATGTAGAAACCATCCTCCCGATGTCCTACTAGGCCTGTAATGTTTGTTATATTTGCCCTAGAGTTTCTGATGATCTGTACACTCAGGAAATTGTCAGTGCCAAACTCCAGCTATGGTTAAAACACAGAAAAATAAATAAAATGCACACTTGAAAAAGGTTTTATTTAAACTCCAATACAAGACATGTTTTATTTCAAATGTATTTGAGCAACTATTTTTTTTTAATATTAAAACGAAACCCAAAAATCTGGAACTAGCTAGTATGATGTTAATTAAGTAGGCATGATCACAGAAAGGTCAACCCTAAGATGTGTAGGCTGAAATGTAGTCATTCTATCCATCCAACAACTACCTTCATTAGTATCTTTATACTTATCTTTTGTGCTATAAACAAAACCCGCAAATCAGCTTAATTTTTAGCAAATAAGCTTAATTTCAGACGTTTTATAACAAATTGATTTTAACTTTACTTTTTTTCAATATGCTTATTTTAAAATCTAACAATACCTTCTACGTTTATTTTTATGGAGGAATGCACAATTTAAAAGAAATAAAATGAAATAAAAATCAACCCTTTGAAAAATCAACTTCATGTAAATACCTGTTTGATATAAGATCCGAAACCACAGTTTTGTATAATTATTTTACCACCACCAGGAATCACAACACAGTTATATCTTATTGGAAGTTCACAAGGATAAGGTCTCCCATGTACTAACATTGATGACGCATTACATTTGCTGTTATATGTACCATTCCGAACAAATTTAATATCATCTGCTTCCCGATCGTAATGAAGCTCTATTTTCTCGTGTGACGTTTTTTTTGTTTTATCCTGAAAGAAAAATAAATAAATGAAAACGTAAAATTACAAGCCGAATTGGTGTTCTTTTTTCGCTAGTCTTAAGTTTCATCCTAAATATAGACATAAAATGTAAACATATCTATTTTGTAAATGCTTCTTTATCTCACACACTCTTGACTATGTAAGTCTACACCGAGGTTTGCATATAAAACTATAACATTTTCCTTTCATCTTCAAGACAAAACAAATGTGCAACATACATGTACATTATTGTACAGTCTCCTCTTAAAAACATTACATTTCAAATGTTAAAAAAAATACCATATGTTTAAAGAATATTTAGAAAGGTAAGCATAGATAAAAAAAATAGTTGAGATTTGAAATTTGGATATGTCTAGATGTCGTTGCTAAAAAATTATAATTTTGCCATAAATTGATACTTTAAATGTCAGATAAACGGAGTGTGCATGCCAGACAAAAACAATTAATAGCAATATATCTTAATTCAATTTATTCTCTGTCCGTATGCATACTTATTGAGCACATGCACAAGGCAATGTAAGTTTCATAATAAAATAGGCCTTTTCATATGGATGAAAGGTCAAGATTATACTTACAAGCAATGCAAAGGCAGAAAAATATGTCGCATCCTTGTTTCCCGGCACGACATACTCTGTTCGAGCTTGTATTTCAAAGTTTCTGAAGTAGCCAGAAATAATATTTCATTGTGGAAATTATATAGCCTTATCAATGTATCATTATATAGACATTTTCGCTTTTTGTCTTAATGAGAAGATCAATGCAAATAAGTCAATAAAAATGAATGCTACGACTATTGTAACTGCTGGTAAAACATACATTCAAATTGCCCGGGAAATCACTTATTTAATGTTGTTATGTACAGGTAACCTTTACATGCTTAATACATATGTTTGAGCACACTGTAAATTGTGAGGTAGACATTTTGGAAACAATGAAAAACGTAGCAAAGGTAAATGATAAAAGATTTTAGTTTGTAAGTAATATCTACCTAAACTTCTGACTATTCTTATAATGTTGAATAAATATAGGATTTAATTACCACTGTATTCATATTGCTAGATTTAAAGAAATATATAATTTGGATGTAATAGAATTAAAGGTTTCTATCAACACGAGTATGTCAAATATGTGTTTGTCAAAGAGCTTCCCATGCCTCAAACGGTGATTTGAATAGCTGTGTTTTTATTTTAATTATCTCGGAATGAATTAAACTACATGCACTTACTTCCCGTCTGTCAGAAATACATATTCACCATGACCGTTAAAATCATATTTTCCTCCATCTAATGTCTGTACGACAGGATCTCCTGATGACATTGCTGCCATAAAATTATTTTGAATTCATTAATATGTGTATTGATATTTAAAATACATATCGATATCTTCTCCACAATTGTCATTATTTAAAAAGAATAGATTTAAAAGCAAAACATAAAAAAATGCAAAAATCCTACAGACAATTTTTATTGCCTTTGTCCCAAAAATTTTTAAAAAATTCTTAAAAAAATCCCTTGTAGTTTATGACTAAAATGGTTGCCCAAAATCAAATAATTAAAAAAAAATTTGTCAACCCCAGTTTTATGAAATTTTTAAACCCAAACAAAAATGTGTTTTACTACACTTTAAAATGAAAGACGTTTTTTAAAAAGGAAAAATTTTTCTCATTTTTTTTGGGTCAAAGAAATTTTTAATAACAAGTGATAAAAAAAAAAAACATTTTATCTTTTAAATTTACATACGTTTCCCAATTTTTTAAAAAGGGGAAAATTTTTTTTGGGGGCATTGCCAAAGGGGTTAACGCCCCCCCAACTTGTAACCCCTAAAATTTACTGGCCGCGTGGGTTTAAAAACCCTTGGGGGAAAACCCGTTTTTTCCGCGAGCAAGAAACTCTACTCTCATTATTAAGTACCTGTTGGTTCCAGGAACTGTTTTAAGATAGTTTCAATAAGCTTATAAATAATCAAACTAAAATAAGTAAGCATTAATTTTAAATGTTTTTGAAATAATAGTCATTGAAGGCGTGTTGTTTTACAGAAATAATACTTACACACAACTGGAGGAACGTATGTACTACAATCATCAGGTTTATTTATTTGATGAATGATTCCCCAAATTCTTTAAATGCATCGAAACCATTTCCCCCAACACATTGTTAGCTTTTTCCCAAATTTCCCTTTTATTATATTCTAGAAAAGATACCTGCCCCGGGGCTACCCAAATTTCAAGCCCACCGCTTTTACTTTAAAAATTAGACAAATGCCCCTAAATTGTTTCAACGTCACATAGTTTTTCGTTATGTACAACCATAATAAAATATATTAAAATTTTAAAAAGCGACTACTGTTTTGACCTTTCAAAACTCGAGTTTTCATCAATCATTTTTTTCATTTTGGTTATAAAAGGTCAATGCTGCAATTCCCTTGATTTAATAACTTATAAAAAGCCCGTTTAAAAATCTTTCAGTTTAAAACTTGAAGGGAATTTCAGCCTTTTATTTAAAAAAATAATCCCTTTTTTTTTAACTAAATTTAATTCATGATAAAATTTTTCCACTGCTAAATCCGTATTAATTGATATTTGCAATATGCCACTTGCTTTGTTGTTCAGGCTATACAGGCTAACATATATTAATACTGAGTCATTTAACATATAAATACATTTCACACATTTTAATATATATCAGAATATATTTTATAAACATGAATCCCTGACACGTACCTTCACATAAAGTCATTAAGTTCAAATACCAAAATGTGATATTTACACCATATTACCTTGGATATTAATGCTTACTTTCGTTTTGAATATATTGTCAATAACTTACCTATAGCAGCACATTTGCTTGACACCGTCCATAAAGAACCACTGTTTATAGCAGTTATTAACCTTTTCAAACGTTTCATCAAGTGCAATAATTTGTTCTATGCAGGGACATGGCTCTGCTGTAGCATGGCCAGAAGAGATGAGATCTCGAATAACTCTATCAGCTGTAAAATCTTGACATGACAGTATATCTTTATCCGCAACTGTAGAAATAGAGACATGCAATGTATATAAAATGTGATTAAAAATAACTTTTAACTTTAAATATATGTAAAAGGTTCAACCTTGCATAATATTCTATATTTTGCAGACAAATGTTACAGCACTTCCCGTGATATGCTTAAACAATACATGTACTTTATTTATTTGAATTGTTTTTCTATGTACCTTTAAAACCACACTGACATCATAATTATAGCAATTTTTTTCTCTGACTATTGTTAAGAACACTCTTCTATGTTTCCACATAATACTATTAAATGACACGATTTATTTGCTAGTTTTCAATTAAAGGGACAAAACATTTATATATTGTACATCAGCTTAACACTTGTGGAGACACTGTTTGAATTTTTTGCTTTGTTGCGAAACATCTTTATTTACTATTTGTTTATCAAATGGTAATACAATGTTTTCTTATCTCCATTTGCATACAATGTACTGTACATCTGTCTGTTTTTATTTTATACGGGTATTCAATATTTGAGAACCAGGCCTAAATTAGTCCTGCGTAAACGACACTTATCTACGTCTAAATAGATATCTTAATTTTTATTTCTTTTGACCCGATTAGTATAGTGCTATGTGGACGTAGATTTGAAAACTTTAATAACTACTTTCTGTTTTTTGTTAGTTTATTCTGTATTATATTTGTAATCGTGTCGTTCACGTAATAAAAAACACGTTAATTAAAAAATACGGATTCAAAAGGAAACTTTAAAAGCTTTTCTAAATACTCTATTCGTTATTTTGTTGATAAAGAATTAAATGCATCGATCTCCTCAGACATTCCAACCATAAAAGTGATATACCACGTTTTACTTCACCAAAAGATAAATCATGTGTATAAGTGGATAAACGTCAATCTAATGACGACGTTGTTGACCAATTTGTCAAGATTGCGATGGACTTGACTGTCTGAATCTGTCTGAAGTACTAAACTGTATGAAACTTTTAGGTTTATATAAAAGACCTCAAAGTAAGTGCTTCAGTATTTATACTTTGCATATTTAAAGTTTATATGTTTAGATAATTTTAAATGTTATTTAACTCTGTGTTGAGACACGCATCTCCATATAAAAGAGCATCTTAATATTTCGATTTTCCTATCAGTCGATTTGAATAGTGTTTTGCGGAAGTAGATTTGGTCCTCTTTTTATAATAAAACATACTCTCTAAAACTGTATACGTTTATTGTAACGTTCATTTTAATGCTCAAATAAAGGACTTAATTGTTACACTTTGTTATTTAAGCGTTTATATGTTGTGAAATCGGGATCTTTTAAATTAACGTGTAAGGCATTATCATTAACCAATACAAGCGTGTCAGCACGGCCTTTAAATAAATAACACCACGGTGTCAGGTTCTTGGCACTGTTATTGGTCAGAACGAGAACTAGTATTCCTCTTTTATTTCCAAATTCTTATTCGTCAAGATAGTCATTTATTTTGCCTTTCTCAAGAAACTTGTTGCACGGCTGTGTTGTTTCATGTTTCCGTTTTAAGCCATTTTACGCTTGCGTTAAACATGGCTTGTTATAGAATAGTTACATTTTAAACTTAAAGGGCCTATTCTTTTGCACTTTTAGTTATCATTTCAAATCTATAACATTCATTTCCATATTTTAATTTGATTTTTTTAAAAAAAAATAAATATCATAATTAACTGTTATCTACTTAAAAATAAAATAATTTGTTATCTTGATCTAATACCTATTTATTGTTACAAAGCTTTAATATATGCGAGTAATGAAGATGTTTAATATCATTGAATTAATATTTGTATATATTTTTATCACGTATTATTATTCAATTTTATGACCTGAAATATTTTATCCAATAACAAATTCCTGTGGTTACTAATGGACATATTGACACAACCAAATCAATATCCTATCTCCTTCCCATTCCATATTTGTGTTATTAACTACCATGCCACGCCAAACCAAATCAATTTAGTTATGATAAAAATGACATTCCAATGTTAAATGGTCATGACTGTAGTTTTTATCATTTTACAGGCTCTCTGATAAGTTAAAATTTCTAACATTTTTAATGAATCTTGTAACTGAATTTTTCGAAAATCTTTAGCGATAACCAGAAAGGTCGAAGTCCATTTGGTTAATATCATTTTCATCGACATACCGAAACATGCATATATTTATTAAAAATCCCCAAACGTTTTGATAAGAGCATATAAGCCTCTCTTATATGAATTCTATTATATTAACTTAAAATCATGTACTGCTCTGTTTTATATGGTAAAAAAAGACAACCATTCAAAGTCGATTTTACTTTACATATTTATTCATTATTGTTTCATAAATTAATACGTTTACCAAAACACAATCACCTTTCAATAAAACATGTGACGTTTTTTACATGTATCGGCTAATTGTTTGAATATACATCTGTTTTGCAATTATTAAATTTAATTCTTGAAGTGAAGACACATTATGCCTTTGTACAAAGCTAATAGCATGATCAGACATATCAAAAATTGCCGTCTGACGCCGACTTTTGACTTCCAGTTCATAAATGACGTCATGGTGCATGATTTGAAACTTGAATGTGGAAAAACATGAACAAACCATATGTATACATCATAGCATGTGAAACAAACGCAAATCTATTTTTGTAGCATATTTTATATTTAAATATCAATACAAATATAATTATTGTTAAATTATTAATCAATGAAGTGTTGTTTAAGAGTGAATAAACGTAACATTTAGCTTAATTCTAATAATAATAATAATAATAATAATAATAATAATAATAATAATAATAGATATGATATTAAAAATTATACAACTCCGTTTTTACACATATCATATCGGTAAGATGATTGTGTTAACAAAACGATTATTAAGTTTAATTATTTAAAGAGTTTGCAAAAAACCCCAAAAGAACAAACAAACAAAAAACAACAACAATACATACCGTAGTCTCCTTTTACTATTTCAAGCGGTAACAAAGTGATCAGACTCACTAACAATAATAAATCCATTCCTTGTGATATTTACATCTAAAACCTTTTTTTACACAAATCCTTATTTGCTTTTGTCAAGTTCAGTCTTACTCTCTAAGTCACTCTCTGCTCTTACAATTTAGAACTGTTTTTAAAATATGGTTATTATGTGATTTGGATGCCTCTATATTATGCGTAACAGCACTCCGAGTTGTCATCCGCAGTATTTTCATTCAAACTGATAACCTATATCATTATCCGCCAGGTCGGCAGACTTTATCTGGTACTTAAATAGAAGGACACATTTTATCTTAAATTCAATAATTTCATCAGTTCTAATGTAATCATTACTTAAAGCAGTTGTAGTTAAGTTTCTCTTATAATTTAATATATTTGTGATATAAAAGTAAATATTTATGATGCGAAAGGTAGAACATTCGCCTACTTGTTTTGTTAAAGTAATCTCTTGAAAGTGACTACTTGCATGATTTCCTTGCCACAAAAATACGGACAAGAAAATAAAAAGTACGGAACAGGGACAGGAAGATTGGGGATCCTGTATGCAGTGTATAGTCTTTCCGTTCGTTTTGTTTCTTTCATTTTGAGACTGAACGTTAATTAGTTGACACTAATATTAAGCCAACATGGAATACATCTGGCATTCTTGACCATCTTTGAAGAAAGGTTTCAAACTCTTCCATTTCAGAGACAGACAAAAAATCAACATTTTAGACAGACAAAAAATACAGAATAAAAAAGGCAAAAGAAAGAAAGAAACAAAATAATGATTGTTAGAAAGAAAGAACACGTAATCCAAAGTAAAAAAAATAAACATCGTTAAAATTTGTCAATTAATTTACGAACTTACTTTATAGAGAGTATAGCTTTGAGTAAATTAAAATATAACAGTCCTACAAAAGATTCAACATCATATTGAAAAAGTCTTTGCAAATCATTTCCAATCAAATCGACTATGTGTTATATTACAGTATGTAATGTATAATTACTTTTTTGACAGATAAAATATTCAGAAAAAAAACAATGATTCGAAAGTTTTCTTCAAGATTGTCTTGATATTGCATAAAAAAGGGATAAAAGTTTATGTCCGTCTTGCAAAACATTTAATCTTTTAATAGCACTACTTAGCTATACGTGACATTTTGTGAAAGTGTTCGGCGGAAAATTAAAAGAAAAGCAGAACGTTTCGAGTTATATTTTTTAATTTTTATATTCGCTTTATTTGAGTTTCATCTCTACCTAGGTTGGTCGAATACTTCCAATTTGTAAGCCATATTAAAAAAAACTGCTATAAATTTATATTGTTGCCTGTTTGTTCGAACTTGACAGCTACAAACTGATTACTTTCAGTGCACAAATCGAAACACAAGCAACTGCTGCATATTATTGTTTCCTTTTCAATTTTTGTTTTTTTTATCAGTCAACGTTTTAATTTGCATTCATTTAGGCAATTTAATCACAGAAAAATCAACATTTAATTTCCTTTTAAATCAATGTCGTGCCCCTTTTTTGACGAGTTTAAAGTGCTTTAATTTCCAATACTGTTTAAAAATCATTCATGGAATGACGCAAGATAAAAATGAGTCAGACTTTAAAACCTGGCCACTTGTTCACAAAGAAACTACCAAATGATCCTGACATTATATTCATTGCTTCGGAAACATTTACCGACGTACGCACTGTGAATGATAATTTAAAATGCCACTTCAATAAATCTAGATCAAAGTAGAAATCAAGAATTAAGAATGAAGATCTAAATTTGGATCATTTTTCAAATTTTTAGTTCACTTAAAGCAGTTATGAAATCTTTTTTTTAAATACTGTATTTTACCCTGTTTCAAGTCTAATGTAAGGAAAGCATTCAATGTAAAAACTACAACTTAACAAATTGGTTACATTTTGAAACAAAGATTTTAATCCTGAATCTTTCAGTGAAAAGATGGCCTGATCCAAAATTGCGCATATGTGTAAATATGCATTTATTAACTGCAAAATTTATCATTTTTACATGAACTTTATAAGGCTAATTACCGACTTATGCAACGAATGAAAAACTGACAGGGCCACAAGTGATTATATAAAAAATATAAATAGAAAAAAAAAACAAAAAAACGAATGCGTTAGATATAATAATTTTATTAGTCTAGGACAAAAAATGTTATATGAAGGTACGGGTATTACATATGCTTCACCCAAAGGAATATTATTTTCTTGCAATGAACATGTTTCTTAAAACATATAACATTTGAACACATTTATTTCATGGTGTCAATTGAAACTGTTTAACAGTTTAACAATACAGACAAAAAAGTGAAAGAAAAACTCAATTATAAAGTCATGCCTCCCTACACGATATTTGTTCGTCTTTTCCATTTAAGTCAGTAAATTGTCGTTTCAAACAATCAATTTCGTATTCTGTATGACTATAGTAGTATTTAGGAGCGCCATTCTACTTGTTTAAGTTAATTATACCCGGTATATATATCATGGTACGTTATTATTGATTGCTATGTATAAGTTACATAAGAAATCTCAAACTATCTTTTTTTGCTTTTATCGGGCAGAAAAGTGATCAGCTTTTGGAAAAAAAATCGACAATTAACTTCTAAAGTTTCTGAGAAAAAAATGTGTTCTACACAAAAGACAAAAAAAGCCGACACCAACGACTTTGGCGACATCGATAGAAAGTATCAAACAAACGAACACGCCCTCACACACAAAAAAGAAAACTAATTCAAAACCAAAATATACTGGGGTCCTACATATTTACCGGACAATCAGTTTACCGGACAAAATTTATTCGTATCAAATAAGCGCTTTATTTTATTATCGATTCTAAAATCATCCGGTCTGGATCACACAGATGCTTTCCGTTTCCAAGTGAATCACAACAAAACCGCTGTCAGGTAAATAATATTGATTCAATTCTATATTAACTTACATGCCCTTTTGTTTACTATGTTATTTCATGACCTTGTCACGTGGGGGAATGATAATATTATGCGCATGCGCAAATATTGGGGCCCGTATTGTGTTATTTTACATAGGTCATTGCATTATCGTAGCAGACGATATAGTCATAATGAACATTATGACAAAAATAGTTGTATTCAAACGATATTTGATTTAGTCAGTACAATTATATATTTTGATGTAGTCAGTACAATTTTTCTTCGTTTTTTTTTAACAAAGAAATGCATATTGAAAACTAGATCTATATCATGAAAAAGGGGTACGCCCAATTTTTCAAACCAAGGGAGGAAGCTCTTTGTATTACAGTCACACAAATATAATGAGTTGTCTACCTTTTTCAGGATTAATGATGACCAAAAGAAAGCAGTATGACGGTGAACAAATGCAAAGGACAATATCAGCTGTTAAACAGAAAAAAAATGAAGATAAGATTAGCTGCTAAGGAATTTCAAGTGCCAAAGTCCACTCTGTCGGACAAGTTGAAGGGCAGGTACAAGGGCATGAAACCTGGCCCAAGGACTGAGCTGACTGATGAGGAGGAGAAAGCGCTTGTTCATTTTCTTCTCTATATGGCCAATCAAGGATTTCCCTTGACAAGATCAATGTTTTATCATTGACATCATTAAAAAGTCTGGTACGCATTCATTAAAAAAAATATCGTCATAAAATTGAATCCCCTATTCAGTACATAAATTGTTCATCTTGTAATAAATATATTTCTAGTTGAAATAAACGTAGATAAAATTATCTTTAAAGTCCAAATTATGTAACTTAAAAATTTTATCAACATATTTGTAGTTATATGGGCATCCGCGCAGTCTGATCAGGATTCATGCTGTTCGCTATCAGTTTCTTTACTTGTTATAGGGTTTGTAAGCGAACAGCAGGGATCCTGATCAGACTGCGCGGATGTGCAGGCTGGTCTGGATCCATGCTGGTCGAAAACGCATTGCGTTGGTTTTGTCATGACGCGGCTCATATACTTTTTTATACAAAAAATAACAAATCAGAAGTTGTCATATTGTTATATCTGTATAAAACTTTATTTTAAGGTCGCACAACATCTTTCAACATGCAAAAGGGTCCATCTGATGGCTGGTTCCAGCGTTTTATGTCGAGACACCCGGATCTTTCTTCAAGGAAGCCGGAAAATTTGGACAAAGGCCGCATGTCCATGTCAAATTATAAAGTAGTTGGAGACTACTTCGAATTTCTGGACGGAATATTGGGGAAATATGGCATTAAAAACAAGCCTAGCCAGGTACTGATATGCGCTTGTTTTGTTTGGTTGTTTGTTTGTTTCATTTTACGTCTTTTCCCAACAGTATTTCAGTCATACAGGCGGGTAGTTTCCTAACCATCGTTCCTGGAGAGTTACACCAGTACTAGATTTCCTTCCTCCGCGCTAAACTACCAAAGCATCTTCCGGGGATCAAACCCACGCCAGAGAGGTAACTGGATTAGAAGTCATCGACTCTAACCCCTAGACCACGGAGGCGGTAACAACATTATGTCTTAAATATGAAAAATAATGAAAAACACAGCATCCTTACAGTTTAATACATAAGACAACCAATAATAAGTTTTTTTTCCTAACAATTACTTTTGCATATTTGCAGATCTTCAATTGTGACGAAACCGGGTTCACCGGAAAAGAAATGCCGAGAGCAAAAGTATTCGGTCCAAAGGGAAAGCATGTGTTTCGTCAGAAGATATCGTCCAGTGACCACATCACCGCACACCTGTGTGTGTCTGCAAATGGCAGATTTCTTCCTTCAATGATAATCTTCCAGGTAAATAACTAAGTTAGAAAGACGAAGATGTAGAAGATTCGTCATTCCAGTTTTCATAAAAGTATTTTAACAAAAGTAATTAGATAATTAAGTTTATGAATATCGCCGTGTTGTCATGCTACATTCATTTCAAAAATCATTTTAACAAAAAACATGTACTATAATTGTAGATTATAGGACCATTAAAGGAAAGATATGCAGCTGTCGTTGCCAGTTTGGGACAAACCGGTTCGTCAATGGTAATTGGAAAAGCAAGGTTCCCATTGGTACTTAAGGTAAAAGAATAATATTAATAACTAATAAAAGATAAATAAGTGATACTACAATAAAAGTTGTACATTTTATTAAGTCGGACTTTTCCGATACATAATATCTTAACGTTACGATAGGTCCGGTCCGGTAGTAGAATATTGTTTAATAGTCGGTAAGCGAAGTCAAATGTATTGTTCAAATGCAATAATAATAATAGCCGTCGAGGTTTTGAATTGAATGCAAAATATTATGTGTCGATTGGACCGCATAAATAAATTGTAGATTATTTTTGATTTTTTAGCATGCATTAGACAAGGCTACACCAGCATCTATTTCGGATGCCTTTGCAGTGACCGGCATATGCCCTTTCAATCCTGATGCTGTTGACAAGTCACAGTTGGTTGCAGCGTCATTTGAAAAATGTTTGTGCTTAAGGTTCTAAGTTCTACATGTATATCACAAGAGATAGATATATTTCATTTATGAGCTGTTGTTTGCACTTTTAGAGATTATTATAAGTCATAATATACTCCATTGGCATTAATTGAATTTGTGTCATTTATTGTAGACAAGCAACGTTCTACGGACAGTGACAAGGATGTTGTAACGACGTGTACCACGTGCGGCTCTTACGCGAGAAACCCCCTTGTTGTTCATGGTTTAATTCCCCAGGAGTTGTCTGATATATTAATGCCGCCACCAGTTAAACCACAGCCACAGAAGAAAAGTAGGCGGCTAGTAACAGAAGCAAGACTGATAAGTGGTGCAGATATGCTTCAACAACTTAAGGTAAAGTTCAAGAATTGTAAATTCAATTTACATCAATATAATTACTTTCAAAAAACAATGAATTTGTTAACGCAAAACTATTCATTCTTATCAAGCGTTTCTTTTGCGCAACGTCTCGATGTACTCTTGTACATTGCAGGAAAAAGAAGAAGAGGAAATTAAGAAACGCGAGGGTATCGAAAGAAGGAAAATAGAATTGAAAGAAAAGAGAGAACTCAAAACTAAAATGGAGCAGGAAAAGAAGGCTAAAAGAGAGCAAGAGAAAGAAGAACGAGTGAAGAGAAGAGAACAGCAAGAAGA
Source organism: Ruditapes philippinarum (assembly GCF_026571515.1). Taxonomy (NCBI): domain Eukaryota; kingdom Metazoa; phylum Mollusca; class Bivalvia; order Venerida; family Veneridae; genus Ruditapes; species Ruditapes philippinarum. Next base: position 10,713 of record NW_026866201.1, on the reverse strand, counting down.
AGAGAAGAGGCAGAGAAAGATTACCAGGGAAGAACAAAAACAAAAAAGGAATAAAGAAAGAGAAGAAAAACGAAAGCAAAAGCAAAAGTCGACGGTAAAAAAACCTTATGAGCAATAATGCTTTCTTATATCGTACGGACATTATGTTTTGCGCAAATGTTTCGAGTTTTTTTTATTTGTGATTAATTCCGAAAATTATTAGTATATAATTGAAACATAATTTGCAATTCAGAAAATGCCTTGCCACATTTTTTAGTCATATTAAGTTTGTACAAGTTTATTGACAATTAAAAATGCTTTTGATGTGTTGTAGGTTCATGTAGCAGAGCATCTTGCTGCTAGCTTCTATGCTTGTGATGTATGTGGAATAAGCGGTGAAGCTGATGATGAAGAGCGGGGAATCGCGTGGTATGGCTGCGACAAAGACTGTTGTCAACGCTGGTACCATGATGACTGATTAAGTCTTGCTGAGATGGAATGGGTACTTGAAAGTCTGGAAGATAGTTCCAGCTGGTATTGCAGACTTTGCAAGCCATGGCTCTACCAAGAAGAGTAAATCTGTGCTTACTGTGACAATTGTGTAACTGTTATTTTATTGTTTTTGTGTTTTGATAAAAAAGCAAAGCAAAGTGATAAAAATTACTGAATATCAAATACGATAAATGATTTATAAAGAATTAATACGTTTATTGTGTTATTATTTAATAGCCCATACACCCCATGTACGGGCCTCACCATGGTTCGTGTCTATTTTTAGTGACAACTTGGGGTTTTCCGATATTTTAAACTTGCCTTTTATAAGTAGAAGTTCCCTTGATGAGTATTTTTGTGATTTATTTTGATTCACGACTATAAAATGTTATTAAACTAAATGTCCGGTAAATTGAGTTGTATGTACGTTTTTTTTGGCTTTTATAATGCCCCACTTTAAAGACGCTTTTAATGGTCAGAATCATAAATCTTAAGCATGAAAATATATCGAGAACATAAATTAAGAACCTAAAATTAGTTGGGTAAAATTTCATGATTTTTTATTGTTTTGAATAAAAGTTACAGCTAAAAAACCTCATATTTTGTCCGGTAATACGTAGGACCCCAGTATAGTTATGTATAGTTTACATTATATTCATTATTAACATAATTAAACAGTCAAATATGTATTATGAAAACACACATATTGATAAATTAACACACATATTGCACATTGGCACCTTGTGATATTTAAGTAGATAATACTTACAAATGACATGATAAGACTCAATATGTGACTACAGGAATTTCTAAGCATTTTCTTTAAAGGCACATTATGTCTCGGAAATTCATATATTTGAAATTCTATAGAATGACAATTACTTGCTTTTTACTTCGACACATCGACAAAAAATCAAAACGATTAATCAATGTTAGATACAAATAAAGTATACTGACAATAGTTTCGTCAGAATATTTAAAAGGTATATTACAAAAAGGATTATCTAGCTTTGATTGCAATATGTTTTGTTTTCTACATGTTTATTTTCCAGATCCTTTAAACAACTATACCTTTAAAAACGTTTAAAAACATATCTCAGATAGTTTTGATTTTCAGAAAAACAATGGTTACAAAAGAAAAACAAAAAGAATAATACGTAAATTTGAACAAGTATTTTTTTCATTTATCAAAATAAAATCGTTTCTTCGTTGAATGTGAAAAAATAAGAAGAAATCTATATATGTTTTTTTATAACTGTTCATCGATTTCATTGGTTAACGTTTAGGCTAGGACGAAAGATGCTTGATTTAGAAACGCATGATTGATAATGTGCACAACTTATTTGTTTGTTTTTTCAATCATATAATCACTCTCTGAATTCGTTTACATCTACAGTCTCGTTCAAATTTCGTAACATTTAAAGTAATCAGGGATAAGCAACGATGTTTTCCGAATGATATAACGATAATTGGACGTATCACGTTTTATATCACCTTTTATGTGTAAAATTAAAAGCGTTATGAAAAAACAACACCAAAACAACAGCAAAAACAAACACATTAAACAAACTAACACAAAAAAGAAAAGTGATCATACCTTAGAATGGCGTTTGGTTTTATTGAACAAATTATATACGAATATGTCTATTTTTTTGTTTTTTTTTGTTTGTTTTGGGTTTTACGTCACATCGACTTTGTATAGGTCATATCGCGACGTTCCAGCTTTACTGGTGGAGGAAGACCTCAGGTGCCCTTCCGTGCATTATTTCAGGCACGAACGGGCACCTGAATAGAACCACCGACGTTCCGTAAGCTAGCTGGATAGCTTCTTCACATGAAAGAATCCAAAGTCCCTGTCGGGATTCGAACCAACAGCGGTGAGGGGCAAGTGGTTTGAAGTCAACGACCTTAGCCACTCGGCCACGGACGCCCCTATATGTGTATTAATTTAACCATTTGTCTAATGTAAATGCAAATTTTACTAGCGCAATTTAGGTTACTTCCCCTTTCCGCGTAGGGGAACTATCAATATGACATACGCCGATGTCTTATCACGAATTTATCCTTATTGACTACCCAAATATCTTTGTATATTGCATTAAAGATAGTACACAGTAGCTCCTTAATATCGTTATCTTAATATTTACATAACAATCAATCTATAAAGAAAAGAGGGTCCTTAAATTTGAAAAGGTATTAACCCTTTACCACATATATACGCAAAACAACGCACTTTGAACCCCCCCCCCCCTTTTTAGGCCTCAAATAGTGAAAGAAATGTCCTATTTGGGCCCCAAACATAAGTTTTCGTTTGGGAAATGTTGCTAAAAAAATTGAGCACTTTTTCGGCGCCGCCCCCCATCCAAAAGATACATCAGGGGGTTGCCAGAGAGGGGATGTGCCCCCTTCTGTTAGGGGGGTTTGAAGGGGGCGGAGTCCCCCTCATCGCTAAGAAAATTTTGGACTTGTGAGAGGCTAAAAATGACCCCAGGTCGATCATAATGTAACGTTTAACCAACGCTGAAAAGCCTTTGACTCTATCTCAATTCCTTGAGCAGTTGCAGCACTTTGAAATAAATTTTGATGGGAAAAATCGAGGCAAAATAGTGATTTTTGTCAATTTTGAGATGTCCCCTCGTTGCCATGGTAACAGGAAATTTAAGACTGAGCATGTCGTTACAAAGGCAATGGTCCAGTTAACATTTGTGCCAAGTTTGATTAGTATTGAAGCATTTTTCATAATTTCATAGCAGTTTGAACTTGTAACAGGTGGCTTTTCAGTGAAAACGGCCATTTTTCACAATATGCTCATGGGGGAAAGGGTTAACAGATTTCATCTCGTAGAAACGCAACACAGTGATTAACGCTTTATCAATACAGCCTTTTCTATATCTGTTATTGATAAACATTTAAATACCAAACTCAGTAGTTGCGTTCCAAATTAAACACAGATTGTTTAGACAAAAGTATAATAAAAGATAAACAGCCAAACAAAGAGATATAAGTGGATTATGGTGTATAAGATAATTAAGGTAATTTAAAGTTCAGGTGATGGTATAATAAAAGAGTGTGTAGACATAATTGTTTGCTTCTTAAAAAGCAAAACTAGTGTAACACAAACAATAATAAACACGTTAGATACATAATTTTGTTGTTATCTGTTATGTTTGTTAGATAGGTAGATAGATAGATAGATCTAGATAGATAGATAGGTAGATAGATAGATAGATCTAGATAGATAGATGGATGGATGGATGGATGGATGGATGGATGGACGGACGGACGGACGGACGGACAGACGGACGGACGGACAGACAGACAGACAGACAGATAATAATAATAAAGATAATGATATTAATAATAATAATAATAATAATAATAATGATAATAATTATTGAAAGCCGGCATGGAAAACAACCATTGGACGTTGATAAAACATATTGTAGTATTTATTAGACATGTAGTTGAATGTTTTCACCGCTGTTCACTATTTTTCAAAATTGATATTTTTAATTATTTAAGAAATTAAATTTAATAAATATAAAACGTCTGAAATTTGAACATCGTTTCCTGTTTATATCTATATTTAACATTTCAAAGGTAATTATTATTTTTCTTTTATTTTTAACGTCACTGACAACACTAACTATATCAATTATAATGACTATAGTTATAACAAAAATAATGAAAACGACAAACGAAACAATTATCAATCTTATCAATCTATTAACAATAATGACGAAATGATGATAATGATAATAGTTATTAAATAATGCTCATACTACTTCTAATAATGAACTAAACTTATAATAAAAAAAAAAAAATTAAAAAAATAATATAATGAAAATGACACTAAATAATAATAATTTAAATCCGCCAAAGCGACATCTAACTTATTTTATTGTTATGTGAACTTTAACCGAACTCAGGCTTTACTTGTGATATTTGAGCAGTTTTTGATTAAGTAAACTTGAAATAAACCATTCAGGTACATAGTGTATAGATTTAATTATTGAAATGTTGATATTTTGTAGATTGTCCAATGTAATTGTGGGGATGGTGATGGTGATTATGATAATGATAATAATGATAAAGATAATGATAAAGATAATGATAAAGATAATGATAAAGGCAACAGCAAATGAAATATTACAGTAACTGTTGAAGATTATAAAGTTTTTTTACGATGACGATTATTACATTACTTCGCATTTTGTTTTGCATTACTTGCAATATCGACCGTGAAAAGTTCCCATAATATAGTGCCCAAAATTTCCAATCAATTTTTCGTATCGGATGTTTTTTTTGAAAAACCAATGCGCGATACAAAGCATTTAACAGACAGGGGGAAATAATATATAAGTTCCTTGACTGTCATCAGAGTTTCGGTAAAAAAAAAAATTGAGTAGAAAAGGAAGTTAAAAAAAATGAGTTCAATTTATCATGATATTTCTGCCTGTCACCACAGAGTGTAAACGCTTGATTGGAGTTTGCTGAGATTTAATATATATATATATTTTTCCGTCTTGCCATTAGACATATTTTGCCTAAAACGATTGATGTTTTTAATATTCTATAGAAAAGGCAAACATAAGTCAGAAGTTCATTTCCTTAAGGAAGTAGAACTGAATGTGACATTATTTGACAGAATATATTTCATGAAAGTCAACCTTAAGGAAATTGTAAAAAAGATTTTACGAAAAGTAAAAAAAAAGAAAACAACAACAAAAAAAAACGCAATTGAAGAAATAATTTACATGTTTAACTAGTTTGCAGTATTTCAGTATTTATTACCATATTTCTACTGCATGATGAACGCACTATTTTTGCATAATTATTATGACGCCTTTTTGGTTATGTTGGTAGATGATCTGTGCCGTTTGCAATTTGTAAATAACTTTCTTTTCACTTGAAAATATTTTACTTTTAAATGCATTTAAATGTTGATTGCTTTCTTAACCTTCGTACGCTACTGGAGTCCTAGGCTGAGGTGATATTAAACGTAAATAAGTTCTCTGTTTGAAACGTGGAACTTGACAATTATCGGTCACACAATTTCAAATTGAAAAAGATAAAACATGATATCCCCCTTGTTTATGAGAGCCCTACTCAGCTTTCGACCCCAACACAATACATCAACATTATTTAAAAATTTGCTAGCTTTCATACAGATTTCCAAATCGAAACCTGGGATTAAGGTATTTAACAAATAGTTTCTTTCAAACGCGTTGCTGTGGATATGAATTAGGAATTCATGCGATTTCAACGCCAGAATTTTGATCTCTGTGATGATATTTCTTTTGAACTTAGTATAATTTATGACATCTCTACAGTTGAGAATTTCCAAAGAAAAAATGTACAGAATAACTTTGATTACCTTTTCAAGATAGATTTGAACTTGAATTGAAAAATGAATTTGATATTGACTACGAACGACAACTTGACAGTTACTATACAGTTTTGATGGTTCATAAATCGGCCAAAAGTAAAACACCATGTCAGCCAATCACAATATTGCTATTTACTTTGCATGTTAAATCGCCCTAGTCTTTAATCTTACATTTTTAAATGTAATAATCAAATGTTAGAATATGTACAACTAAAAACAACAGGATTCTTTTAACCATACCATGACAGGTTCTTCTCTCAAATACCTTTATCAATAATATAAATATAATCAAATAAATAGCTTCGTTATCATTAAATATTTCCGCATCATGTCTAAATTTGTAAAATCCTCGACACTGACACCTGTGAGAGGGAAATAGTTCATGTACAAGTTCCTCATTTAAAGAATTTGTATTTATCAACGTATCGGCAAGCAAATAAGATAATTCAAGTAGAAATTAAGTATCAAAGTAAATTAAAATAGATGTCATGCATTAATCATCTGTATATGTGCAAACAAAAACCTGTAACAAAGCATACGGGGGTCCATTATGAAATAGTTGCCTACACGTGAAGTTTAAGTATACAATGTTTACTCTAATGTGATTATTATTCGAATGAAATACTTTATAAACTACATATTAATTTATAAGTCTCCATTATACCCAATTTACCCAAGGTAAAGGGACATGGTAAAGTTAATTTGCTCAGAGAAGTTCATAAAAGCAGGCAATCTATCACCAAGCAGTTTTCATTCCAGAAGGAACTGCTACCAGCCGATTTGGGATGGCAAAAAAAAATGGAACACAAACTAATACAAGCAAATCAAAAGAAACAAGAAAGATAACAATTGTAGAAGGAACAAAGGAAAAAAAAGACAGAAAGAATAGAGAAAATGAAAAGTCCAAATTTAAAACTTTATAAAACATACATTATCATACAATCGTTCTTTATAGAAGGTGTAGCGTCGAAGTTATTTCACAAATGCATAAAATGCATTTCCAGCATACATTTACATGAAAATAGCCTTTTTTGTCTTATAACATCATTTTAAATCGGATGTGCATGGGTGTAAAAAGAACTGTGGAACAATTTAATAAAGTGTAATTCATATTTCACTCTTTTCAACGTGTGATTCAATCTAAATCTACTTTATAAAACAAAAATAACATAGGTACGTCAAGATTTTTCATATTGATAATGTAGGACAAAAAATATCCCCCTTGCAAAGTAATCTTTTAAGAGCACTACTTATATTTTATCCCGATCACCAGTTGATTGAACAAAAAGTGTTTTAACATAGACATCTCAATGACAGTCTACTGATTAACGAGGATTTATCGCTATCAGGGTGTCTTACTCAAACGTGAATTTCAGACAATGTGCACTTTAGAAATTTCTGATGTACTTAATATAAAGAAAACTCGTTCAAAACTGAAAAATGCTTTTACTAAACATGGCAAAATTGAGCTTTTCCAGAAATCTTTAGTGTGCTCTTTCTACACAATTTCGCGATTATGACTAGAATGTATTATATACTTTGTCTTGACATGCTTATGTGTCTCATTTAACTCGCCATGATTGATTTAACATGTTCTTTATAATAGTCTGTGTATTAAGTAATATTTGCCTGGACATTGGGACAATAACAAATAAAATAGCCTTTATTATATTATGCTATAATTTTCATTTCAATAGTCAGGAGTTCAGAAAGAATGTATGCTAGTGCCAAAACGGAGCTTTCACATTATAAATAAAAGTATCAACTGTTTCACCCTAAGTTAAAGGTTTAAATAAAACTACTAGATAAAGGAAAGTATCTCCTTGAAAGAAGCTCAACATTTCCCATGTATTGTTTTTTGTTTTTTTTTCTGCATTATAATTTTTAATATAGAACAAAAAAAACCTACAAAAAAAGAAAAAAGAAAACACACACAAATCAAAAAAGAAAAAGAAATAATGTAATGGTTGGATATTTTCTATAATTGTAATTCGACTGACACTCATATTAATAATCGTAAACGACAGCACCAGCAATATTACCACCACCACCAAAATAAAAATGATACTGGTGAGATTTTAATAATAATAATAATAATAATAATAATAATAATAATAATAATAATAATAATAATAATTAATTACATCAAAATATATATATTAAATTAACATTGATAGAAATTATGACTATTATAATGAAAATCGTTATTATCATAGTTATCAATATCATTGCAATTATCGTGCTCGCATACTGCTTGTTACATTCATCTTTTTATAGTCGCAACAGCTGAACAATATCAAGGACATTGCTATCTTATTTACTTGAAAGAAAGTGTTTTTATTTCTTCAAACAATATTGGCAATTATAATGTGTACATGTAAGCACACGCAGTAGTCTCCATTTTGAATGTTTATATATCCGTTTTAACTGTCTTTATCAGTCAAAGATTTTATTTAAATCTGCGTCATAACGAACGTTCTCATTTTAACCTTTCTTTATAATTGAATATGTATGACCTAATTTTTAACATTTTTACTAGTTTAATGATATTCAACTTTTCTACTTTTTTAAAGAAAGAAAGATATGCATTCAAATTAAACGAACCAATGATAAAGTGCTAAAAGAGAATAATACTATTATCTTCTACACGCTTTGACTACCGATCTAAAAATACACATGTTAAAAATGCATTAATAGCCCATTGTGTGGGGTAAAGCTGAAGCAATATCAGTCATACATATTATTTTATTTTTGTTGTGTTTTGCATCCCAAGTTTGATATTTTGAAATTTTGTTTACCCAGCATGAGTTGTTTTGGCGCGATACACAAAAAACCGAGATTATTTCATGCAAAGAAAAACAATTGTGTAAGATACAATGATTTTATTTGTTTATGCACATAAAATAATATACAGTAACATTTATTGCTTGCATCACTCAAAGAGATAGTATATTCTTAAATCGAATATATATTAAAATTCATTACGTTCAATTTGCTAAAGTGATAAAACTTTGTTTGAACACCTGTTATATGTAAACTTAAATCTATACAGATGATATAAGTGATATACGTACACACATTCCCACATGATTATGCTCACTTTTAACAAGTATTCCTTTTATTGGAATGATATTAAAATAAGTGATTATTTAATCAGTTTAGTTAACGAGTTTATTTTTTAGCAATTATAACAGGGCTATGATTGTTAATTTTTATGATAAGGGAAGTTATATATGCAGTGCAACTTTTTATTTGAATACACAATACACGTAATAAAGAACGTTAGAAGACACATCATCCCTCTCCTTTTCACGTCACAAGAATAGATTGATTGCGACTTTGATCTTTAACTGAACTGTCTGATTTTCATTGCACTTGAATGTTTAAATATACATATTAAACAAATATTTGAATTATGTTTATACCGAGAATATACACTTATATACGGATAAGCCAATATGTGTTAAATAAAACAAGAAATGAATTATCAAAATATTAAACATAAAAGATCAAAAAATAGAACGACGTTAACAGTAGAACACAAAATCTAACAAAACAAAGGGACATCAAACAAATAATAAGCAAAGGAATAAGTAATCACTGATCACCAAATTTGTTTGCTAAGGTATGCTATTATATGCTAATATACGAGTACAGGTAACTAAAGTACATACGAAATATTGATTCTTAATAAATTGCTAGTAGTGACACTAGGACTAAACATAATATAACATTAACATTTTACATTGAAAACAAGCGATGTCAAGGCTAACATTAAGTGCATTAAACTAATAAACTGATTAAATTGATAAAAATCCGTAATGTGTTTAAGCGAAGCAAGTTATCTATCCAAGATTTACAAATGACATTGAACACAAAGACGTATACTTATGTAACAAGAGATGAACAATGAAATAACAACAACAACAAAAACTGTTGTTTTTTACATTGGATATCATGATGTCTACTCCTAAATAAGTTATTTCAAATATGTCTATTTTGATAATGATCACTTTTTCAGCTTTATGAAAAATCCGTCTTTAAACAGCCATAAAATTATTATTAAGGGATTAAGTAATTATTTTGTTCACTTTTTATAGTGAAGGACGCTAAACATACAGTGCTACATTTCATTACCTTTCGAATGATATAAGCAATTAGATGACTCACCGCCTTATTTGCCTTTACGTCACATAAAGAGACCTACTATATGACTTTGTTCTGCAAAGTCGCTGTTTGGTGTAAATATTAAAGGTACAAAATACAGATTTAAAAATATTTGTACTTCACTTATACTGATAATACAGATAACGAAATGTGTCATATGTTGAACTACAGATGAATATAATGACCTTCCAAGTGCAAATGGTGTGTGCACAGGTAGAAGTCATAATAACTTTACATGTTGCAACACTAGTGTTCAATTGTTTATTTTACTGTGCAAAATATGATTAATAATCCACGTGACCAACAGAAATTTCTATAAATATCGGAATGTATTAGTAACGTTCATTGTTTTGAAAGATAAAAATATGAGCAAAAAGTCACTTTAAAATTGTAGAAATAAAGATAAAAAAAAGATGGTACGGAGTTTACACAAGAATGCAGGCTCTTACAAAATGTAATCATAGAGGGCACGTATAAAATGCTTACATTTGGGCATTAAACTAAAAACAAGTACATGAATTATTATTGATCATTGAATTCTTAAATCCTTTAACATTATTCTTATATACAAATAACACAAATGAAGATATCTATATAAACTGTTGGCTGGAAACATATTGCCAGAAATAAAAACACAAATGACTGTTAAGAGATGTACAGTTTATCTCAACTAGAATTGATTTTTT
>NW_026866200.1:0-33342 GCF_026571515.1 Ruditapes philippinarum | reverse complement strand
AGAAAAAAATAGCTCCTCCTAATGTTAACGCTTGAAGGTCGCTGGCTCCCCTGAATGTCGTGATAGCTGTAAGAAAAAAACAACTATTAAAAACAACTGTTAAAATTAAATTGATGTTTTTCTCAAAGGTTCAAAAGGAAATTGTTTGTAGCGCACTAAGAAATTTAGGCAAATCCCATTCAGGCAACAACTTTGTTACAGGAGTTCTTAAATTGAATACTTTTAATAATCTGATATCAAACGGATGTTGACCAATAGGAGTGTTATCTACTGGAGGTAAAACTGCAGATAAAATAGAGCGGTAACCTACTGTAAACCTTTATTGTACAGATCTGATAAAAACTCAGCACAAGTATTTAAGGATGCTGTGAAGGAATCAATATTTTTTTGACGACACCATATAATAAATTGTCTTGATTTACTGGTCAGGAGTAATCTTTCTGAGTACCAATTCTCCAGCTGGATGTAAGAAGTTTTGAAAAAAAAAACCCTTTTCTCTAAACTGTCTGTCGATAGCAACCATGCAGTCAATTTAAGAACACCTGGATTTGGAAGACATATCTGAGATTTTGGTTGTTGTAACACGTTTGTAACCAATAGAAGACATAACAGTTGAGCTTCCGACAGATTCTGGAAACCATGGGCGAAGTGGCCAGAATGGAGCTATTAGAATCAGTTTGCAATGAAATTGTTTAATATGATGAAGAACTCTGGAAATGAGACAAATATAGTTCAGCGTTCAAAAAGACATCAACGGGTGCTTGCATATATTTCAAATGACCAACCGACGTTTGGCCATTTTACATAATCAAACGGCGTTTGCACAATCGACAATAAGTGGAAAACATGGGTTTATATCGAATATAACCTTGCTAATGAAATTTTGAATAAGTTAGGTACGAAAATTACTTGTAAAAAGACATATCTTCTATTATTTTTCCTCAACATGGGTTTCCAGTGAACAAAAAAAGATAAGAAAAGGTAAAACCTATAGGCGTTTGCCTTGCAAAAAGAAACTTTTGTTCTAAAAAACACATAAGTCTCGCAATTACTACATACATAAAATAAAAGCTCAATTAACGCCGGGTCCTAAGGTCTAGGTCATAATTTTGTGGATGCAGTAGAAAAAAAGATATCTTCAAATAATTACCTGAAATCGGGTCCGTAATTGCTGAAATAATAAATCGGCGTTTGCATTTGTGGTCACGTGACAAAACTTGTTCGTCCAGGGTGATTTTTGTTACTGTGTTTTTTGTTTTTATGTATGTTAATAAATAATGTTTCAAAATTGCCAGTTATTTAAATTTATATTAAATACATTTTGAAATTTAAAGCTCTTGCTCGTTTATTCTAAAATCTTATACATAGTTATTTGAGTGTAGTGACAGTACAAGCTATGTCCACTTCATATGTCAAATAATACAGTACTGGGCATCAGTTCTACTATTTGAATAATTGACTATTCCAATAATTCTGCAAACATAATGGCGAGTGAATGCAGATGCAAAGTATACCCTGGCATAATATATTTAGACTTGTCCGATTATACAGTTGTAAAGTTTGAATTATAATGCATCGAGTTTAGTAAGAGGAAATGATTGGTATTGTAGCAATTTTGTAAATATTATTTTGTTTAAAATGTAAGGGTGTATATTTTTGATTTTTCAAAAAAAAAAAAAAAAACCATTAAAAGTCTTGATAGTGTGCAGTAAAAAAATTAAAGATCTGGAAATGATTGTATTAACTGAATTGTGAACATGTACATTATAACCTAGGCGAAGAAGATAAATAAACAACAGAATCATTCTAAATTTCAGGTTAACAAGCTTTTATATTCATTTATGCAGAAACTGCTTAACTTTTTAACAATACAAAATTTCCAGTAGTACAGTGTTACTTCTGAAAACCGAACACCTGTGGGACAGGTTGGACCAGTGCAGACTTTGAGATGCTGGCTGAGTGTATACGAGTATGTCAGTAACTTTATACAACTGTAAAGCTGGAAAAGATAAGTTGTAAATCTCTGAACAATATCACGTACGATATGAGTGTAGAAAAAATATTTTAATGTGTTTTTTTGTGTGAAATGGAATTGCTAAGTATGAATAAAGGGCAATTCTGAACAATACTGTTGACTCAATGTACATTGAAATGAGATAATGTGTAGCTTTAATATTATTGAATATGCAGCATTAGCATATTCATCCTTTTTTAAATTAACTTGTACAATCATAATATATAAATAATAAATAATATAATTTTGTCCTAAAAGGTGAACACAACCCTGTGTGCTAGGAAACAAGCAACGTGAAGTGGAACAAATGGACATGGTAATTTAAATAATCAAAATTTCTTTGGATCATGTCAGCAATTTACCTTTTAATTAGCTTGATTATTTGAAGAATAAGTTGAGTTGGCTGTTTTTTTTATATTTACAGGGCCTTAATTTTATTGGAAAAATAGAAGGTCAAAAGGTTTTGAGATTGTACATAAGTAATAATTTTTATCATGAAAGCAATGATTATCACAATGTCTATTGCCAACTGATTCCCTTAATGCGTCTTTCACAACATCGTTTCACAACGTTCCAGTTGTTGTTATTGTTGTTTGGTTATTGAATGGTTGTTGTGCTCTAAATATTATCTTTACCTATATCTAAATATAAACAAGACTCTAATAAAGATATACTCTAGATACACACTTTATTTTCTCCAAAAACCGTTATATATACAAACATTATAATTTCGTAATACAATTTGAATGCATAATTATGTCACAATGAATAAAATAGAATTAATGAAAGGTTATTGATATTAAAGTAAAGTAATTATATAAAAAAATCAGTAAAAACATGTACTACACATTTAAAAAATATAAATCTTACTGAAAATGTTCAATGTAAAACATGATAAAAAAATAATAAACTTTTTTAGGGTTACTCGCTTTAATGAGAAGTACCGAAGTATCAAACGATTTAATCTATGAGCATTGATTAAGATTAATATTATTTTACAAAATTCAGTTAATTGTACTAAAATATTATTTGTATCTAAACACGTATAAATTTGTTAAGCAAATATGTTTTAAAGTGCTTAAGTATATTTTAAAGTGGTAACTAATGGAAGAAAGAAAAATAATATAATATTACTTGATTCTTACTTTAAGAAAGAGAAATATGTTTTGAATACAGTAAATAACTGTACATTTTATATCCAATAAAATTACTTGTAAATTTTTTCAAAAGAGGCATGTAATTGCATGAAGTTTGAAATTTCGGCAAAGTAAAATGATATTAAATCTGTTCTGTATAACAAATAAGTATTCTTTAAACAAATACTATATTACTTACCTAACATAGTACACAATGTTATAAGTTCTAAAAAAATATGAATTTTACAAAACTAAATATAAACAAAACTAATACATAAATATAAATATATTCTATACACACATTATTTTCTCCAAAAACCTTTATGCCAGTTTTTGGAAGAGCCTTTGTTTATATTTATGTTCCTTAACAATGACGTCCTGATGTCTAGCAATAAAGGAACAATGAGACAAACATTAATGTACTTTTACTGACTATTGATACGAGTGTTTGACAACTTCTAACCCATGGGGTGGCTACCTTACTAAAGCACTTCATCCATCTTCAGGTTTAGAATCTGTCAAAACACCTATTTTGTTGTGTAATAAATTTCAGGTATAAATCGAACACGATAACGTTAACATTAATCGGTCAAACCATTTTAATATAATTGGTTGTGCAAATTATTCAGTTATTACATTTTGCACCTTTACTACAATAAAGAAGCATTAAATTGGATAAAGACACGTAAATCCGAGTAGCGTAGTGGTAAGAGAGTTCAGATTACGACATGTATGAAGAGTTCATGTTAAGAATTATTTTTCGAGTTCAAATCTGGAATAGTCTGTATGTTTTTTACTTTCAGAAAACATTTTCATATTCTCTTTTATAAACCTGTGATTTATTTAATATTTTGTACAATTTAAATTAAATTTCTTACACAATCCACATTTATCACTATAATCACGACTGTGTTGCCTCTAATTTTACTTGTTAAAGCGATTGTGTATAAAACTAAATGTTCTCAAACAGTATTGTGTGACATAAATTCACGAGGAACTAAAATCCAGTTCTTTGAAAAATATCTAAAAACAAAAAATAAATTTAAAAAAAAAATGCCTTTTCCAAGAATCGAACCACGATCCCTACACTGACGAAGCCTACACTCAACGACTATGCTGTTACCCTGAACGGTTAAAAAATGAGTAATTGTATAGGTGGTTAAAGTTTTAGGCGATAAATAGTATGCTTTTATAAAAGAATTATCGACACCCCTTTGTCAATATTGATGTAAACAGATAACGAAAGGAATAGCGAATTAGAGTTGTATACAAAGGACAATTATCACCTTTTTGAAAATAAAAATATTTCAGTTGTTTGTAGATATTGAAACAATATTCACAAAACTCACAAACAAAACTAAAAACAAAACTGTATATGAAAAAAACAACATTTTAGATATAAACAAGACTATGTTAGAAATACACATACATGTATATACATATACATAATATACAAAAAATCATTTGTATGCAAAAATATAAGCTTTCTAAAGTATTAGTTTGCTACTATGTAACATACCCCCCCCCCCCCGCTTTGTTGACTTTGGTTTCTAAAGTTCATTAGATAAAAAATGTGAAGAATATTCGTAAGTTTTAATTGGGGACAAGATTCCATTATGATAGGTATGCAAATATATGAAGAAAGGTTTCTGTAATATTTTTCTTAGTTTTATGGCAGTCAGTGGCATGAGATTTAATTCAGTTTCAATTTTAATAGTTTCATTTGTCAGTGTGTTGGTGACAGAGAAATTTGGCCATGAAATGTTTAATTTTGGATAAAACCAATCATTTGAAACTTCTAAATCAGTTATTGTTTCAGGAACTTGTATGAAGTAATTTGAAAGGCACATAGGCAGACAGTGGATATCAACAAGAACACATTTATTATTTGATACAATTTCCAAACATAATTTTGAAGTTCTGGTGTGCTTAAGTTTTCTCCATCAAAAAATATTGCCATAATAATTATAACTAAAAGTAAAACAAAGTTAGCTTGGTCCCAGGAGAGATTAATGTTAAAGTTAAGACTTGGACTTTCTGTAGTTTGAGGTTTATTTTTGTATAGAAATGGTTGTAAGTCTGTTGCCACAGCTTTTGTTTTCTGGGCTTGTTTGAGAAATAATAGTGTAGCTGCAAGACTTCTTAGTTTACAAATAGACCAACAAATTAAGAAGATACATCAACATCAGGCCATACTGATTAAAGTTTTATTTGGTTGTCAATGAGAGGTTCGGCTAGCAATTTGGCAGGTCATTTTTGTTAAGTCCAGATGTGCATTGGCAGCTACGGTGTTTGACATTTCATGATTGTATAAATGAAATTTGGTTCTGAAATATTTAATGAAGATTTAAATTTAGTATCAGCATTAATCTGATCAGCTAAGTCTGTGTCAAAGAATTGCTGTAGCAAAGCAAGATTTACTGGATGTACAATAGTAGTTTTATCTTTGTGTAAATGGCAGGTAGCTAGTCTAGGTGCTAAGTAAAACTCATTAGTAGAAATAGAACATCTACAAAGTAAATTAAAAATACAAAAATTACATCCTTGTACCATTTTATGATGTTGAAGGCATTGCATAGACATAAGAGGTATTCTATATAATATTACTAAAATGGAAGTGGTCTCCATTATATTAGGTCTTATCATTATTACAGAATGAACATACCTTAAACCACATAATTGTTTAACCAGTGTTTAATCATTGATCAAGAGTGCTAAAACGCAGATTTGATTGGTAACAGGGGTCAATAGAAAATTATGAGAACAATAATTTATATTGTTTCCAAAACATTTAAAAAGTCAAAAGTACTAGCAGTTGCATAATATTGGTTATTAGAAGTTATACAGAAATAAGTTGTTATTGACAATATTTGAGTTGCATGCTCAGATGATGAATATATAAACACTGGCAATGTCAACAATTGGTATACAGTAAGTGGCTTTTGAAAATTTGAGACATAAATTTTGGAATTATTTCTAGCAAACAGAAATCTGCAGGTATTATAAATGTCCCTTACATCAGTAAATGACAAATGACAACCTGTGAATTTTGATTGCAGTATTAAGGTGAAAGTCATGGACATTTTCAGATAACAAAGGAGGGGATAATTTACCATTGACAGGCTGACAATCCTAGGTTTGAATTCACCAAGCTCATGGTTTAATTTTGAAAGCGTTATAATTTGTTTTGTTGTCATTCCTAAATCATTGCTAAAGGATATTTTTAAATTATCAAAAGTTGTTTAAAGTTCCTATTGGATTGAACAGGTCCAAGATATCCCTTCAATCGAGAGTTTATCTTTCAAACGAAAGATAATCTCTCCTTTTACATACAAAATTATCTTTCGATTGAAAAATATCGCCCGATAAAAGTGTAACACGGTCGATTACATTTAGCATTTCTGCATCATGTCTTTTCCTGAATCCGATTCGCCACATGTATTTTTTTTGTTGTTTACAATGTTTTTCATCAATATAGTATCTCATTTAAAAGCAGAACACATATTTCTAACAAAATATAGTAGAGAATTGCAGATAATATGAAATAATACCATGTTACAAGTATTTTTTCTGCATTGAACTAACCACGCTAGTAGACTTCCATATCAGGGCATCCATTTTTGTCAATTGCATGTCGGGAAAATTGTTTAACACTCAACTGCAGCAAAAAGTATCAGAATCCTTCATAAAGTATGGTGTTCATTTAGAGTTATTATTCAAATTGATTTTATTTTCCCATTATATAATTTGAAGTTTTAATTTCTAAACGAGAATAATTAATGAAAAAAGTAGTTTTTAAATTTAATAATTATCTATATAATATACTTTCCAATTTATTTATAAGGTGATAGGGTACGTAGAAAAGAAGAAAAGGAAAACAAATCATAGGCACATAAAACCAGAAAAGGCCTTGCAAAAACACCATGTAGGGCTTATCAACACCAAGTTATATGAAAGTGATGACAAAAAGAGGACACCATTTTTTTTCTAACAGAAAAAAAACTATGTTTAAGAAGGTAATTAATTATATATGATCATTTCCTAATTTTTTTATTTAAACATTTTGCATGTCTGTTTGAGAATATAATACATGTATATAGATGTATAATTTACTATCATAATGATAATCTATGCATGCGTATTTGTAATATAAATGAATAATGACTAGTTCTGAGCTATTACAGGGACCGCATATATAAGGTCCCTTGCTTAAAGAAAAATATATAAAACTATGTAGTAAAGGCAATGGCCTTGGCAGCGGTATGTGTTGTCGAAGTTAGAACTGAAATTAAGTGGACAGGAACTCTTCTGAGTTGGGATTCAAAGGTAATGAATAAATCCTAAAACAAAATATTGATATAAAATTTGATAAAATATTGATATTTAATATTTTTATGGGGGATATTACTTATAAATTTACATTATATGGAATGTAATGTAGTTAATGTGTTACACATTACCATTACCTTTAAAGTGAAGGTCCACAGTAGAAATTAAACTTAATAGAAAAGAGATAAATATTGGTTACTAATAAAATTAATGTATAGTAAATATAATTTTAAACAAGATCTAAATGTTATTTATAATTTGTAATCATGTTTCAATTCTAACAGACAAAGGAATCCAAGAAAGAGGGTACATGTAAAGACAAAATGTGTAAGAGTGGGGCTGAACCTGCCACTTCTCTACAAAATGCTGTCAAAACTCCATCCCCTGACAATCATCTACCCTTTGTAGACCCACAACTGTCATCTATTGCTCCTCCAAATCGTGTCATTCCTCAAACTCCTCTGTCTACACGCTTTGAGCTAGAGAAGAAAAGGGAAAGTAACATTAGCAAAGACAGATGTAATAACAACAATTGTAAGAAGAAAGAAAAGGTCCAACCATCATCTGACGAACACAATAATAATGAAGACTCCAGTATTGAGGACCAATGTAAGCTATGTAACAAAATTGACACAGAAGATAAAGTAGAGGTTTGGTTAGGATGTAGTAACAGAAACTGTACATATTGGTGTCATGTAAAATGTATGGGTTTGTTGGGTGCACAGAAGCAACTTTTGACAAAGTTGACTGGTACTGCTCCCAGCATAAACCTATCTATTTTGCAAAACAGACATGTTTGTAAAATACTTATTTTATAATAAAATAAAAAGCAAATCCGTAGCCTGATCATCTAGTTGATCCGCTAGATCTCTTTCATAATATTGTATTTTTTTAAATTTACAGGTAAAGAGTGGACCTAACTCTACCATTTGGAACGGTCTGACCCATTTTTCTTTTAGTTTAGGCAATAAAATATGATAAACAAGATCAACAAGGAAAGGCGGCGTTCAATGAACGCAACCCCCACCAATGGTGTCAAAATGGTGATCACTTCTGCCAAGTAATCTTAAAAACATTGCAGCGGTTTAAAAGTTATGGAGCGGACACGAAATGTAGACTTTTTATTATGAAACGAAGACTTTTTAACATTTGACCTTTAAGTGTGACCTTGACCTTTGGCGTATCAACCCAATTATTGCACTCTGCACATTGTGTCATTATGGTTATCACTTGTGCAAAGTTATTTCATTTTTATTCAGTGGTTTTAAAGTTATGGAGCGGACACGAAATGTAGACTTTTTAACACTTGAACATTAAGTGTGACCGTGACTTTGGGGGGTAGCAAGCCAATTATTGCAGTCTGTACATCGTCTCATTATGGTAATCATTTATGCCAAGTTATTTTTAAAAAAAGATTCCAGCGGTTAAAAAGTTATGGAGGAGACACAAAATGTACTTCTTAAAAATTGACCTAAAAATGTGACCTTGACTTTTTGGGTAGCAACCCAATTATTGCACCTTGACATCGTCATATTATGATTATCACTTGTGCCATGTTATTTAAAAAGAAATCAGCGGTTTAAAAATGATGGAGATTAAAGGAAGATTTTTTAACATTTGATCTTTGTGACCTTGACATTAAGGGTAGCAACCTAATTATTGCGCTTTGCACATCGTCTCATTATGTAAATCATTTTTGCCAAGCTATTTCAAACTTTTTTTCAGCGGTTTAAATGTTAAGGAGTTGAAATGATGGCTTTTTAACATGGGTGGTTTCAATATTCCTACTTGAATAATTTTAAATCACCCTTGGAATATGTTGCCTGCTTTTTTGAATGTGTCTTTTGACGTCATATTGGTGATATGCAGGCTTCATAACCTTTGATTCCTTTTAAAAATTCCATTTTATTTAGTTCCGCCCATTGTTTTCTCGTTTAGGGCACACGCATTCTTTCTTTTGGGAACCATACGCCGCTTTTCATGGAATCACAGGAAAATGTCACATTGCAGGTTCCATGATAACCGCCGTATAAACACATCTGCGGATGTTACTAAATTCAAAATTTTGAATTCTGCTCAAGGTGCAAGGGGGCGTGGACGGTAACTTGCACTTTCCGTCCATGAACAGGTTCAATAAAACCGAGCCTGCAACATATTCGATTTTGTCTTGTTGGGCTTTCTTTAGGGACTCTTTATTTTTCTCTATTTTGTCCAAAATGTTGTTTTAAAGTATTAAGATAATTCATTGATTAATTACCAAGTTACCGCCAATTATAGCAATAATGAGTGAAAATTCAATAATTTGACCTTCAACGTCAAATATAAGTCAAGATTAATTTGAGTTTAGTATACATGAAGGTCCTGGCCTAAAAGATGTATCTAAATATGAAGTTTATCCATTTATAAAGTTAAAGACAGTTACAGTCATTAATTTGACATTGACGGTAAAAGACAATTTTAAGTAAAATTTAATCTAAATTATTGAATATGTTTGTTTGGTAGCTTGTCTTGTTTTGTTCCAAGTATAAATCAAATCCGTACATAATAACAAAATTATAGAAATTTAACTAAAATTCAATAATTTAACCTTGATATCAAGGTCTAATTGAGTTTGATATATTATGAAGGTCTTATACTTAAGAATGTCGTATTTTAAGTTTGACCTTTAGGGGTGATCTTGACCTTGCGGGTAGCAACCCAATTATTGCGCTCTACACATTGTCTCATAATGGTGAACATTTGTGCAAAGTTATATAAAAACATAAAAAAATCAGCGGTTTAAAAGTTAAGAAGCGACACGAAATGTAGACTTTTTAACACTTGACCGTTAAGTGTGACCTTGACCTTGGGAGTAGCACCCCAAATTTTGGGCTGGCTCTGCACATCGTCTCATAATGGTGATCACTTGTGCCAATTTACGTTCAGCTCATCTACTTGATGCTTGACTGTAGCAAACATATAGTCTTCTTAATTTTTCCGGGTCTTCCATAATAGGTGTTTTCTACCAATTTGTTTGTTTGTTTGTTTTGGGTTTTACGTCACATCGACACAGTATAGGTCATATCGCGACGTTCCAGCTTAACTGGTAGAGGAAGACCTCAGGTGCCCTTCCGTGCATTATTTCAGGCACGAACGGGCACCTGAGTAGAACCACCGACGTTCCGTAAGCTAGCTGGATAGCTTCCTCACATGAAAGAATCCAAAGTCCCTGTCGGGATTCGAACCCACAGCGGTGAGGGGCAAGTGATTTGAAGTCAGCGACCTTAAACACTCGGCCACGGACGCCCCACATTTTTCTACCAAACCTTGCTTTTTTACATATGCATAGATCGTTCGTGAAACGGTCGAATGACGCTCAAAAACTGCAAGAAGAACGTTCATGTACCTTCAGTCACACGTTTTGTGCGCTTGAAGACCGTTCAGTGGTCGTTGACAGTCGCCAGTGAGTCGTTCACTGCTAAGCAACCGATTTGTAACAACAGAATAGCGATTGAGTAACGACTGACGAAAGATAGCGAACGTGTGCAACGCTCGTCGAAAGAAGGTAAAGCGTTACATGAACGTTCTTCAGCGTTTGAATTTTAAACGTTGAGTTGAAGGACGCTGGTCTGAGTGAGAACTTTTGTGCATGTTCAAAACTTTTTTCCGGACCAGCCGATTCCCGGCGATTACTGACGTTCATAGAACGTTCTTCTGGCGCTATCCCAGCAACTATGGGCGACTACCAACGTTTCCTTAAACGTCATGGAACGCTGACCAGAACGTAATGGTGTGACGGCCCTATGAGTTTTTTTTTTGTTTGGCTTAACGGCGCTTTAACAGTTAAAGTCATATGACCCGAAACAGGAAAGATTGATATTTCACCTCAGCTGCTGGAGCTACGAGATACATGTATTTCGAACCCCATTTAGTCGCAGTTTATGATCAGGCTGGGTTAAACGGTGATTGCAATTGTTGTGTATACATGTTAGGTGGTATATTTAGTTTCTTCTATATGGCCTTTTCAACTTGGGTGGTTCTAGTATTCCTACTTAATAAATGGAAACATAAATGAAACAAGCATTTGATAGTATTGCGGGCAATACAGTAGTCCCCTACCGGTCCCCCAAAAAGTTCTTTAATTGTCATACACTCCTGTATATTGCCATTTATAATGAATTTGAGGATGAAGTCTGTATTTGAAAATATCAACCACAAAACATAATAAAATAAGTTTGTCTATATCACAGTAATGTGTTAAGTTTCCATGCTTAGTAAGGAAATTATGTTTATACAACCTTGTCATATTATTTAAAGTAAATCCTATAAGGAATGAAGAAGTTGGAGTGAAAATACCAGTTTCTCGAAAAAAATCTAAGTTCAAGGGGGACATAATTCTGGAAATAGTGTTGCTAGAGTATTTAACCTTCTCAAAAATGTTGAGTGATAATAAGAAACATATATATGAAGTTTGAAGTAGATACATTAGGAAATAAAGAAGTTATTTAAAAAAGACAACATTTTTTCCCCTAAAAAATCTAAGTTCAAGGGAGGTAATACTGATATTTTTTGTGCTAGAGTTATAAGCCTTGTCACATATGATGTGGTTGATGACCAGAAACTTATATTTAAAGTTTGAAGTAAACACCTTAAGAAATAAAGAACATATAGTGAAAAAGCTGAAAAATTTAAATCAGAAATCTTGAAATTCAGGCTATTTGTTGCCATAGCAACCAGAATTTTCAACATAGGAAGAAAAGAAAAAGATGTGCATAATCTCCAGACTGCCATCTACCAATATTTCAAGTTTCATAAAAATATTTTCAGTACTTTTTGAGTTATCACTGGATCCAGTTTATGTGCTAAATTTGCCATATTTTCAGACTATTTGTTGCCATAGCAACCAGAATTTTCAACATAGGAAGAAAAAAAAAAGACGTGCATAATCTCCATACTGCCATCTATCCATATATCAAGTTTCATAAAAATATTTTCAGTACTTTTTGCGTTATCGCGGGATCCAGTTTTGTGGACGGACGGACTGACGGACTGACAGACTGACAGACAGACGGACAGACAGACAGACGGACAGACGGACGGAGGGTAAACCTAAAGTCCCCTCCGGTTAAACCGGTAGGGGACTAACAAGCAATTATCATAGTATTGCAAGCAATCCATAAGTCCCCTACCGGTTAGAACCCAAGCAACATTCTGATGGGCCATTGGCCATTCAATTTTACCAGTGAATGAATGACATGAATGAACTTAAAATATGATAAACAAGATCAACAAGGAAAGGCGGTGTTCAATGAACGCAACCGAGTTCTAAGTTTGTCTATATCACAGTAATGTTAAGTTTCCCTGCCTAGTAAGGAAATAATGTTTATACAACCTTGTCATATTATTACATAGTCCAACTAATTAGAGACACCGAGAGAGAGAGTCAAAGAGACACCGAGATAATTTTGGACGGGCGCTGTCTTTTTCCAAGTCCAACCACGAACGGACGCTTCCCAATTAGAAGTTGTTGGGAGCGAAAACTAAAAAAGTTTCAAAGAAACGGTCTACATTACCTGAAAGAGAACCGTTTTTTTATGCAAGGTTCCTAGTTATCATACTTCAAAGTCGAACACAAGTCTAAATATTCCACTTTAACTTTTTAAATCGTTGACAATTATTGAAAGCGGCCATATTGGAAAATGACACAAGCGGTGACATGGTAAAATTGTAAAATTTCCATGGTGTAACACAGGTATCGGCGGCAATCGATTGTATTTGTCAAGCTTTATTATACAATTTGTTTAAGCTATTTATATGAATTATTGCAGGAATAACTCTTTTATTCAGACACGAATATTTCAGCATTAAAAATAAAATGTGAAAAGGAAATTCTGATAACTTTACTAAGAAATTAAATAGTTTATGATGTCCGACGTCAGATCATACTGCATTTTAAAAGTCCATTTAAATTGTCAAATTAGGAATTGTAAAGTCGGATTTTTCAACATCTGTGATCATAAGGTGAAATTTCTGAACTGCCTTTTTATTTTATAACCATGCCATGATTTCGCACATGTATATGAAAATTCAATGTAATTGTAGGTACATCTTAATGAATTATAATTATACTATACATGATGAAGCAATGAAGAATTTCAATTTATTTTAAACTCCATATCAATTTCTAGTTTATTATCTTTAAAAAACTTGAGGACAGTTGTGTAGGGGAAGAAGTTCAAAACAACCAAAAATAACTTTAAATTCTGAGAAAAAAATCTAAAAATTTCAAACTATAAAATGGAATTTCAGACAGTCCTCAGCAAAATGCAATTGTCGCACAGATATGACGATGTTTATGATAAAAACGCAGCAAGCGGAAATTTAGTGACTCTTATTTAGACGTAGAATAGCATAACAATGTAAGACAGATGGGAGAAATGTTAGAACGACTGTCGCAAAAGGACACCAAAACTTCTGACCCATTTAAAATTCCATGTTATCTAGTTCTCGCTTTTCATTGAACGGCACCTCGAATGTGCCACATTGAAAGTTCCATGATTACTGCCGTATTTTGTACACATCTGTGGGTGTTGATAAAAAATTTCAACATTATTATGTTTAAGTGATCAATTCTGTTTAAACCAGCGGAAGGGAGCACTTGCACCTACCAGAGCCGTATTTGGCACTCGTGTGTATTTATGTTTCGAATTTGCAGTTTCAGGCGGTTTTTTTTGGTGTTTTTTTTAGGGTGGATATGTGGATAAGTTTTTTCTGTTTTCTTTACATTTCTTTGCTTGCTTGCCGAACCTTGTATTGATAATCATTATCTGTTTGTTACGGTTCGGTATACATGTATACAATATGATAAACAAGATGAACAAGGAAAGGCGGCGTTCAATGAACGCAACCCCCACACGACCCAGGAACAAGAACCATTGGCAAGGAGCCCAGGAGGATCCTAAACAAAAACGGGACAGGGCGCAAGGGAGAGCACTGTCAGGCTAAATATAAAAGATATATAAGGAAATCAAAGAAAGTATATAAATGAATGATTAATAGGACCACTAAGTAAACGGGCACAGGGGAAAGGGGGAGGGGGCGAAATAAAGAAATAAAACTAGGGGCAAAGGGAAGATACTTACCATAGACAAGAAAACAACAAGGGACACAAACACAAGTGTCACCAAAACAGAATGAAACAACAAGACATACACCTTATACATGAATAAGTCTCTTAATCTGTTCATTTGAAAATTCTGATCTTTTCAATGACTTTTTTTAATATCCTCTACATAAAATTTATTTCAATAAAAATGTGTGACCCTTCCCCTATAGTTACACAGCATATGACTGGATCACAATAAGTTCCTTTTTAGTAAATTAATAAAGTATGTCAAGAAGACATTAAACTTTATCAGTAAGTTTAATATGGTATTATATATCGGCAATCGGTGAAAAAGAACTCTTAAAATATTTGTACAAATACTGAATAATTTGAAGTGTATTTCAAATAGTTTCCTTCAATATTTCTTTTACGTTCTTAATTGTCATATAAATATGCATGTATAAATGAAGTCAGTATTTTATCCGAGAGTGACATTTGGCAGTCATTAGCAGTAAACAAGAACGCAAACCACCTATTGATAAATGTTGAGTACATGTACTAAAATATTTAAACAAGAGCCCGGTTTTAGCCGGGTGATGCTCCCCGAATAGGTTTTGGACACAGGAAAGTACACCTCTTGTAGTTTCAGAGTTATGTCCCTGGAAAAAGTTCAAAGTGCAATAATTCCAAAATTAGGAAAGGCAGAGTTACTGTTCTTTCCACTGCACTTCTAATCACTGTTATCTATCAACTTACAAAGTTTCTTGTTGATATCTCTTATGGTTTCCGAGTTATGTTCCGGACAAATTCAAAAAGTAAAAATAAACAAATGGCAATAACTCCAGAATTAGGCAAGGCAGAGTTATGATTCTTGTGCACTGCACATCTACCCATTGAGATACTTCTACCTACAAAGTTTCATGTTGATATCTCTTATAGTTTTACAGCTATGTCCAGTAAAAGATTTTTCTAAAAGGGGAGATAATTCAAAAATGAGGCTTAACAGAGTTAAGGTTTTTTTGCAATGCACTTTTACTCAATGAGATCTATCTACCTACAATGTTTCATCTTGATATCTCTAATAATTTTAGAGTTATGTTCCGGACAAAGTTCAGTGTTAAAAAATAACAAAGGGAAATAACTCCAAAATTAGGACAAAAAGAGTTTTTGTTCTTATGCACTGCACATCAACCCATTGAGATCTATTCACCTACAAAGTTTCATGTTGATATCTCTTATAGTTTTAGAGTTATGCCCCGGACAAGATTTTTCTATAAAGGGAGATAATTAAAAAATGAGGCTTAACAGAGTTATGGTTCTTTTGCACTGCACTTCTACCCAATGAGATCTATCTACCTACAATGTTTCGTCTTGATATCTCTTAAAGTTTTAGAGTTATGTTCCGGACAAAGTTCAAAGTGTTGAAATTAACAAAGGGCAATAACTCCAAAATTAGGCCAAAAATAGTTATTGGTCTTATGCACTGCACATCTACCCATTGAGATCTATTCACCTACAAAGTTTCATGTTGATATCTCTTATAGTTTTAGAGTTATGCCCCGGACAAGATTTTTCTATAAGGGGAGATAATTCAAAAACCGGGCAAAATACAGTTATGGTTCTTTGACACTGCAATCCCCCTCAATGCCCTCTACCACTGTATGACGTTTAAACAAATTATCTCCAAGGGTTTTCAAGTTATGCTCCGGACAAGAAAACGGACGGACAAGGCGCCGACTATATGCTCCCCCGAAATTTTTCGGGGAGCATAAAAATATTAAACAACAGTACATGTACGGAGCCTATTTGCTACCATTGCATTTTAGGTTAAATACATTAATCTTTTCAATAGTATTTAATAATGCACACATTTATTAAAAAATAATGAATAGATTTATTTCCCCCGATATTTTTTTTAATTTAATCTTCATGCGTAACCCACACTTACCTGCTAGACACACTGGTAGCTACTACCAGCTTTCACGGAATCGATTTTTTACGATGACGTCATAACATGTCCGCCAAAGATATTGTAGACAGTATAAAATTTGAAATAAATCGCATGTATGCGTCAAGACAGGTACAATCTAATATTTTTTCTAGGAGAAGTTAGTACTAGAATTTATATTCTATTGATCTGTAGAGGACATTGAAGTTACTTTCAGGTTTAAGCAGTAAAAATCAGTCCAAACTATCGATAGTGTTGCCGGTAGATTTTCCGTGCGTAAAAATGACAGTTAAAATTAGGCGTAACGGTTTGACAGTAATAAAAAAAAGTCTGTAAAATGGGTCAAACCGTTCACGCCAAATTAATTAGGCTAATTATTACAATGTGGGATTTTAAAGTAAATCCTATCAGGAATAAAGAAGTTGGAGTGAAAAATACCAATTTCTCGAAAAAAATCTAAGTTTAAGGGGGACATAATCCTGGAAATAGTCTTGCTAGAGTATTTAACCTTCTCAAAAATGTTGAGTGATAAAAAGAAACATATATATGAAGTTTGAAGTAGATACATTAGGAAATAAAGAAGTTATTTAAAAAAGACAACATTTTTTTTCATAAAAATTCTAAGTTCAAGGGAGGTAATACAAGGGAGATAATTTTTGTGCTAGAGTTGTAAACCTTGTCACATATGATGTGGTTGATGACCAGAAACTTATATTTAAAGTTTGAAGTAAACACCTTAAGAAAAAAAGAACTTATAGTGAAAAAGCTGAAAAATTTAAATCAGAAATCTTGAAATTCAGGCTATTTGTTGCCATAGCAACCAGAATTTTTAACATAGGAAGAAAAGAAAAAGATGTGCATAATCTCCAGACTGCCATCTACCCATATTTCAAGTTTCATAAAAATATTTTCAGTACTTTTTGAGTTATCACTGGATCCAGTTTATGTGTTAAATTTGCCATATTTTCAGACTATTTGTTGCCATAGCAACCAGAATTTTCAACATAGGAAAAAAAGAAAAAGACGTGCATAATTTCCATACTGCCATCTATCCATATATCAAGTTTCATAAAAATATTTTCAGTACTTTTTGCGTTATCGCGGGATCCAGTTTTGTGGACGGACGGACTGACAGACAGACGGACAGACGGACGGAGGGTAAACCTAAAGTCCCCTCCGGTTAAACCGGTAGGGGACTAACAACTGCCTACATATTGTCTCATGTGATTACATTTAACCATTTTCCACTTAGTTAAAAGGCAGTGACAGATGAATTTTGTATTTTCAAAAAAATCTACAAGTTAGGACTTGAACCTATACCTTTTCTCCTAAGAGAAACGTTCTGCATTACAACTTTTAGGAGAGAATTTTTCTACAAACAAAAAGTTGTATATACATTATTCTCCCACCATAATTAAATTAAATTGATTTGTCTGCTTTTACGGCGGACCGACATAGTTTTTGCCATCATTTTGGCGCCACCACGTGTTAACTACCCTCAACACATCATAAACGAATTTCCATTATTCAAAAAGACTTTTGCACAGGAAAAAGATGCCTTTCTTGCGTGTAATTCTCAAAGGCGACAAAGTTTGTAAAAACAGAATCCCTAAAGAATGTCCAAAGCGACATAATTGAAAATGTTGCAGGCTCGTTTTGATTGAGACTGTTCATGTAAAAATTTATTTTTACACATCTGTGGATGTTTTTTTAACTAAAAAATTCACCATTTTCGTGTTGAAATGTTGAATTCTGCTTAACTGGACGGTAACTTGCACTTTCCAGTATCATCCATGAACAGGTTTAATGAAACCGAGCCTGCAACATTTCAATTTTTTCTTGTTGGGCTTTCTTTAGGGACTCCTTATTTCTCTCTATTTTGTCTAAATGTTGTTTTAAAGTATGAAAATAATTCATTGATTAATTACCAAGTTACCGCCAATTATAGCAATAGTAAGTGACAAATCATTAATTTGACTTTCAATGTCAAAAATATGTCAGGATCAAGGTCAAACATAAATCAGGATCAATTTGAGTCTAGTATACATGATGGTCCTGGCCTAAAAGATGTTGTATCTAAATATGAAGTTAATATATTGATGAATAACAGTTTTAGAGTTTTTGAAAAAAATCTCTATCAGCCGATTCCCGGCGATAACTGACGTTCACAGAACGTTCTTCTTGTGCTATCTCAGCAACCATGGGCGACAACCAACGTTTCGTCAATCGTTATAGAAAGCTGACCAGAACGTCACGATGTGACGGCCCCATTATGAGTTTTTTTAGCTTTAACACAGTTTAGGTCATATGACTCCGAAACAGAAAATATTGATATTTCACGAGATATTTCGAAGTTGTTCTTCAGAACGTTTCTCTTAGGAGAAAAAGGTATAGGTTCAAGTCCTAGCTGGTAGATTTTTTTTTTAAAATACAAAATTCATCTGTCACTGCCTTTTTACTACTAGTAAGTGGGAAATGGTTAAATGTAATCACATGTGACAATATGTAGGCAGTTGTTTCACTTATGTGTCCATTTATTAAGTAGTAATACTAGAACCACCTAAGTTGAAAAGGCCAAATGAGCCACGCCATGAAAAACCAACATAATGGGTTTGCGACCAGCATGGATCCAGACCAGCCAGCGCAGTCTAATCAGGATCCATGCTGTTCGCTATCAGTTTCTCTACTTGTTATACGGTTTGTAAGCGAACAACATGGATCCTGACCAGACTGAATGAATGAATGAAACAGAGCCTGCAACATTTCAATTTTGTCTTTAGGGACTCTTTATTTCTCTCTATTTTGTCCAACATGTTGTTTTAAACCAACATAATGGGTTTGCGATCAGCATGGATCCAGACCAGCCTGCGCATCCGCACAGTCTGATCAGGATCTAGGTTGTTCGCTTACAAACCGTATAACAAGTAGAGAAACTGATAGCGAACAGCATGGATCCTGATCAGACTACGCAAATGCGCTGGCTGGTCTGGATACATGCTGGTCGCAAACCCATTATGTTGGTTTGTCATGGCGTGGCTCATTTGGCCTTTTCAACTTAGGTGGTTCTAATATTACTACTTAATAAATGGAAACATAAGTGAAACAACTGCCTGTATACTAGTATTGCCTCAACCATTTTCCACTTAGTTGAAAGGCAGTGACAGATGAATTTTGTTTAAAAAAAAAATCTTCAACCGGCTGGGACTTGAATCCAGACCTTTTCTCCTTTCAGAAATGTTCTGCAGAACAACTTGTAGGAGAGAATATTTCTACAAACAAAAAGTTGAATATACATTGAGACACCTAAATTAAAAACAATTTTTGTTTGCTTTAACGGCGGACCTCTATCGATTATGTCATGATTTTGGCGCCACCACGTGTTTTCTAAACCCCAAAAATAGATAAATAAATACAGAATCCCTAAAGAAAGCCCAACACGGCAAAATTGAAAATGTTGCAACACTACAACATAAACTAATTTTCCTTATTCAAAAAATAATTTTGCACAGGGAAAAGATGTCTTTCTTGCATGTAATTCTCAAAAGGCGACTAAGTTTGTAAAATAGAGAAAAACAGTATCCCTAAAGAACGTTCAAAACGATATAATTGAAAATGTTGAATGTTGCAGGCTTGGATTGATTGAGACTGTTCATGTAATAATTGATAATCACACATCTGTGGATGTTTCTTAATCCAAAATTTCACCATTTTCGTGTTTAAATGTTGAATTCTGGTTAAGCCGGTGTTAGGGGTCGTGGACGATATAGCATGCACTTTCCAGTACCGTACATGAACAGGCTCCTGCAACATTTTTTAATTTTGCCGTGTTGGGCTTTCTTTAGGGATTCTGTTTGTCTCTATTGTCTAGTGTGTACATGTCGGTATTGAAACATGATCGACGAACGGTAAGTATTTATCTATTTTTAACATATCCCAACTATGTTCGAGTAAATCTTTGTTATGAATTCATAGTCAACATCTAAAGGATAGAATTGAGAATATAAGAATCCCAAAAGATAGCCTAACGCGGCAAAATCGAAAATGTTGCAGCCTGCTTACAAATTTCTGACCCTGTAGAGCTTTACTTGATGTGAATTTTGATAAAAAATAACCACTCTTTCCGAGGAGATGCGTCATTTTCATAAAAAATCACGAAAAAAAAACTTACATTTTCTCACGATAATAAATGATTTTAAGATATGATTCGCAAACATCAACATTTTGTCATTAAAAATTCCAAAAAATATGATAAACAAGATCAAGGAAAGGCGGCGTTCAATGAACGCAACCCTCAAAAATGATTTTCTTAAGAAACTATATGTTGTTTATGTTTGAATGTCTTTAATGTTGCATGGTTGTTGCACTTATTCATTATCCCTCATGTACAGACTCATTCAAACCGAGTCTGCAATTTTCAGGTAATTTTGTTGTGATAAATGCTTCAGAGGGATCACTTTGTTTCGATATTATTTAAATTTAAGTAACGTCATCAACCGTTTGCATCTATTTAATGATAATTTAATGATTTTGCCGTGTTATGCTTTCTATAGGATTCCGCTTTTCTCTATTTTTCAGTTTTTTAATAACATTTTTACCCGTGGGTCCTATACTGTTTGGTGTCCTACTGGGCTACTTGTCGGTAATCCTGTGTTGGGGGATGCGTTCATTGAATTCCTTCCCTAGGACACTTGACCATCGGCAAGGAGCCAAGAAGGGGGGCAAACAAAAACGGGACAGGGCATTACAGTCCTGTCACACGCATATCAGTAATAATTGAATAATGGTGTGAATGTCTTCATTAATATTTATCAATAACATTCTATATCATAGAAATTATTGTTTTCGCAAGTAAATTTTGTTTAATAAAATAGATAAAAACAAAATTTATTGAACATTCAAACATATTTTTTTTATTTTTACTAAAATGGTTATACGATAAAAAAACTCGTCTTGTATGTTGAAATGACTGGGAACTTTAAACGATGATCAATATCAAGCCGGTTAATGATTCTCTGGCTCCATCCGATGTATTCCTTCCCACAAGTAAAAAAAAGCAAAGTGAAGACATATTAGATATTCTGTAACAAAATATGATAAACAAGATTAACAAGGAAAGGGGGCGTTCAATTGAAGAACTTGCCTTTGTAAAGAGCGGCATTGGTAAGCTGTCTTCTATGACAGCTGGTAATCAGGCTCACAAGCTGTACTTTTGGCATCCGGACTAACATATGGCTCTGAAATAACTATCAACACGAGTTTTAGGAGTGTAGGTGAGAGACGGCTAAGTGGGATACTTCTAAAATTGAAGACTGTCCGTCTTGAGCTCAATCTTTATCCGCCGTACTCTTAGTCAGGTACTTGATTATATAGAGCCCTAGATATCAAGGCATGATCTGCCGGTTCCAGTGTCACGCCAACCATCAGGCAGGGGGTGTTCTTTTATAATCACATGACTATGTAAATACTTCAAGGAGATATGTTTGTTAAAATATGAACTGTTACATATTTGCGCAACAATATTTAATGTAACATAACACCTTGCGGTACACCAAAAGATAAATATTGATATCTGAACTTCAAAATTCATAATTTCACCAGTTTTATGATTAAATGATATATTCTGCTTAAACAGGTGCTACAGGGCGTGGACAGTTACTACGCCAATGAACAGGCTTAACTAGAAATCGAGCCTGCAATATTTTAATATTGCCATGTTGGGATTTCTTTAGAGATTCTCTTTTTCACTATTGCATTCAAGTATAATTTTCACAGTTAAATATCAATGATTATTATGGCATGTATGTTAAATACATACCAGTTATAAGGGAGAAATCAAAGTACGTTCCTGCTATAATGTCCAACTATTATACTGATTACCTGAAATATTTATAATGCAGACAGACAGTTGTTTCTTTTAACATATGAAATATTTATAATGCAGACAGACAGTTGTTTCTTTTAACATATTTCTGATCAAATGAACATTATCAAAAATGGAACAACCTTTAATAGAACAAAATATGATAAACAAGATTAACAAGGAAAGGCGGCGTTCAGTGAACTCAACCCCCACGCGACCCAGCAACAAGAACCAGTGGCAAGTAGCCCAGGCGGACCCCAAACAAAAACAGAAATGGACACAAGACAGAGCACGGACAGGCTAATCACAAAATGATAATTAATTTGTAACTGATAAGGAATACAAAGAAAACAAATAAATGATTGAATAATAAGAAATAATTTGTAAATGATAAGGAATTCAAAGAAAACAAATGAATGATTGAATAATAAGTTTCGACATAAATTATGAAATACGATTAGCTTATGTTTGATACTATCTTTCTATCAAAATTTAGCAGGTATATAGGCCTATAATTTTGTATACTTGTCGGATTATTTTTATCCTTTCATATATGATAATTTGTTATGTAATTTCACCTAATTCATCAATCTTAAATAAACGAACGACAATGTCGCCAAATAAATTGTAAAAAAAATAATATGAAATAAAAATGACAATCCATCACTACCAGACGAGTGTGTATGACCAATCTCCTTACAAGTTTTAAAAAATTCTTCTTTTGTAACAGGTCTAGGTAGAAAGTTGTTGGCGCCAGTTATTTGCGGTAAATCGTTGTGAAATAAGGGACACAATTCTTCAATAAGATGAAAATGAATACAAATTCTTTAAAAAATCCTTAAAAATCTAAAACGAAATTATATAATTTTCAATAAGCTTTTATTACAATATTAGATTTTTTTTGAAATCTTATCTCTAAGAATTTGGTGTAAAATATGGGGCATAACAACTTCCCTTGACTTTTTAGCTTTGGTACCCAAAGTTTAGGGTATTCAATATAATATATATTGAGTAAATTATTTTGAAAACTAGAACAAAAGTATATTAAAAATGCAACATATGAAAACAAATAACAAACATATACACAATATTATACATATTTTATAATATCTTTTATGTAAGGTTGTTCCTCTTAATTGAACCCATTATGAAGCGGAATCATTTGTCCTTGAAACTTTGTATATATATTCACTAAAATGTTTTCTTTCGAATATGTTTTAGCATTCAAACTTTGTAATTGGAACAGGGATTTCATTTTCTACCTGCAATATTGTTTTATTAAATTTCATTTTCTACCTGCAATATTGTTTTATTAATTTTGTTTTTTATAATGAAATTTGGCCAAGACACCATTAATGTTAAAGAGCAAATAGAATCTTTTAATTGTTTATCAGCGATATAATTTTGTGTCTGAATGCCTAAGTATTTCATTTTCTACCTGCAATATTGTTTTATTAATTTTGTTTTTTATAATGAAATTTGGCCAAGACACCATTAATGTTAAAGAGCAAATAGAATCTTTTAATTGTTTATCACCGATATAATTTTGTGTCTGAAGTTGGATGGGCACAGTGGCATATGCACCAATCACATCAAGCAGAACAGAGTCTTTTTCTGCCAGATGCTACTTCTAAACATAGCATCGCTCTATATCTATTTTTCAAATATTTATACAAAATAATTAATAAGGAAAGGACAATTGTAAGTAAGACAATGAAGTTTGCATGTTCCCAAGTTAAATAAGGAGACCGATTAAAATTTGGTTAACTGTTTTGTCTTTAGGGACTTATACATAAAACTTGGTTCATTTGTTACCAAGGCCTTGGCAGATTTTACCTACCAATACAATTAGTTGTATAAGGCGTAAGATAGTCCAGATTAACAGTAAAGCTTAAATTATTGTAACACTTATCAG
The DNA here is from genome assembly GCF_026571515.1 of Ruditapes philippinarum. Taxonomy (NCBI): domain Eukaryota; kingdom Metazoa; phylum Mollusca; class Bivalvia; order Venerida; family Veneridae; genus Ruditapes; species Ruditapes philippinarum. The sequence continues at coordinate 9,056 of NW_026866200.1, read as the reverse complement.
ACAGTATGCAATAATTAATATCAGTTTAGCTTGGCCAGTTTGATGGCAACTGAATTTGTCCATCTAAGGGTTCTGCTCAAGTTTGGAATACTATTTTGTCATGTTTTACTATATCTACCATTTTTGACAAACTCAAATGAGCTTTATGGTCATTAGCTATGACACTAGTCATATCATGTTCAAAGAGCTTAATATTTGGTACTGTAACATTAACAGCAGTTTGAAATATTGTGTCTGCTAAAATGTTTTTGACAAATGTATTATCGAAAAAATGTTGTAAAAGAGCTAGATTTACAGGGTGCACAATAGAGATATTGTCATTGTTTTTATGGCATGATCCTAACCTTGGTGCTACAAAATGGTCATTTGTGGAAATAGAACATTTACATGGAAGATTAAAAATACAAAAATCACAACCATGTATCATTTTATGGTCATGAAAACATTCAAGTGATAACATGGGAGTACGATACAATAGTAACATATTTGTTGAAATTTCAATGATTGTAGGTTTCATTACATTTTGAACAAATCTAAAATTACATATAGATTTAATTAGTGCTTTATCATTTGCAAAAAGTGCTAGTACACATGAAGTTGATGTAACAGGATTTAATGGGAAGTTTTTAGAGCAGTATTTGATCTGGGTACCAGTGCAAGCAGACAAATGTTTATTCTGTAGAGTAACATAGTGTTGTTTAGAATGAGTTATTAAAAATAAGTCGGGTAAATCAAGTAATTGTGTGGCATGATTTGATGAAGCATTAACCGGTACTGGGAATGAAACGACTTTAAAAGTTTGCAATGGTTTGTCAAAATATGAAACAGGTAGTTTAAGTGTAATAAAAAGCTTTGATCCATTTCTAGCATATAAAAACTTACAGTCTGAATAAACATTTTTCACATCTTTGATAGATAAATGGAATCCATTAAACTTTGTTAAGAGAATAGATTGAATTTGAACCAGTGTATCATGTACACTATGTTCTAGGAATAAAAAATATATGTACACCTATTTTGAATTCTTTAAGTTCCTGAATCTGATCAATTTGAATACTTACTATGTAGTCTTTGGCTTGTTTAATATTTTTCTCAGTTGTATTTATTTGTCTGTGAACATATATGATGGCTTCCGTGTTATCTTTTATACCTGTCATAAGATTTTCATTCTATGATTTGCTGTTTTTATGTATAAACCAAAATGATCCTCATATGTTGATCTAAGGTTAACATTCATTTTTATTAGTTTATTCAACATATTAATGTCATCAGTTGTAGCAATTCCAAAGAGGCTTTTTCTTGTTTTATCCAGGACTTTGCTTCCAGATTTGTGAACCTTACTTTTAGGTATGAGATCCATAATAGTATTTATCGTGTTGTTCAGCTTTGAAGCCGTTTCCACATGCACTGAATTAAATTTTCGACATTTTGTAAGCCGAGTATACAATTCTTTATTTTTATGTTTTGAATAATCAATACAAAATTCTTTTATTTTTAGTTTCATATCATCTCACCAATCAAAAGTAATTTCATTAGTTCTTGATATAATATGCCAAAAATATTCAAAACCAAACATAAAGTCATCATTATCTAAAATACAATTATTGAATTTCCATTACAATTTACCAAATAATAAAAATTAAGTAGTAAATACATAAGATAATGGTCAGATAAAGTACACGGTAATATGTCACATTCTTTTATGTTATTGAGATATATATTCTATCTAGTCTACAACCGACAAAACCATTATAACACTTTCTATACCAAGTTGTTGCTCTTTTTTAGGGAAACATTTTCTGTAGCAGTCTGCTAACTTGAACTCATTAATAACCGTTGAAAAAACAAAATTCATGTCCCATAATAAAATTAATCGTTAGATTTTACAAGGTGAAAATTTTAAAGATTCAAAAAATTCATTTCGTTCCGATTCATCAGTGGATGAATAAATATTAAAAATTCTAAAAGACGTGTCAAAATAACTAATTTCTGCATATACAAATCTACCATCAAAATTAGTCTCAAACTTTTCAAAATTTAAAGAAAAATATACTAAAATATTTACAACATTTCTTCTTCTAAAGCCATAACTCCACAAAATTTTATTATTAAATGTTCTCTTCACATAATTTAGCATTAGAAAATGAATCTATGAAAGTTTCCTGAATACATTATACGTCAATTTTGCTACTTCATATAAAATGTTTTACATATATTTGTCTTTCTTTAGATTTTAATCCATTTATATTTATGGAATATATATTTAAATTAGCCATAATAATAGTTACATTTTTAAAAAGGAAACAAATATATGAACACTAGAGAACTTTACACAGTAATATATACCTGAAACGTTTGAGTGTAATACGTTACGTGTATAAGGCAAGGATAATAAACATTAGTTATAACGGTATAACTAAGTTTAAAGTTCATATACCCACAAGAGGTTAAAGTTGAGTGTATCGACACTAGGTAGATAAGTTTATCTGATATCTGAAACAGTAGAGATTTATAATACAAATAAAGGTAGAGCATTTAAACCGATAACGAGTGTATTTAAACTCTAAATATGGGCGAAATAAGCTTGTTTATCTCAAGGTCAGAGTTCAAATAAAAGGTTAAAGTTAAAAACATAAGATTTATCGGCCTTGAAAACAAAATTTAAGACTACAAGCCATTTAAATAGCAAAGATATTATTACAAACGATAAAACAATAAAAACATAACTAAATCTCAAGCTCATAGAGCAAACGAAAAACATATGTCTGAGTTTCTTTATATTAAAAAGACGTAAAGATATAAAATGTAAGTAAACAAACAAAATAATATTTTTGAGATACATGTACATGACTGATTGTTTTAATGAACAACATTATCTGGTGTGTCTCTCGGAGTAAGACCATCCAGAACAGAAAAAGAATTGCTTGTTGTTACCGGAGGGACATGGCCAGACTTAGGCGATGAACCCCGGGAACTCCAAGATCCTTTTTGCGGGGGTAAACGATAAAAGGGAGATTTTAAATACAAAGAAAACATCATATCTGATAACTGCCATTTTGAAAAAGAATCAGACACTGTCTGCCGTGTCAAATGGCGTTAAACCATCTAACACACTAAAGGAATTCAGGGAAGATATCGGAGATACATCGCCATTTTTAGCCGACGACCTCTGAGAACCCCAGGACCCTCTCCTTTTCTGAGGGGGGGGGGGGCTCTAAAGGTGTCCTCTTCCACCTCAGAAGAAATACCTCCGTTCACTCTCTTCTCCCTTCTCACCTCCTTTTCTTAAATCCATTACGTCATCATCGATCTTCGAATCTGTGTCACTATCAATGTCTGCTGAAATATCACCTTCCTCGGCTTTTTCGCCAACAGAACGCTTCACGTTCATGTCCTTATCTTCTGCCACCTTCTCTGTTGTCTTCATTGACTAGCATTCAGAGTCTTCTCCTCATTCGCCCGTTGCAGCTTTAAAATCTCTTTTTTTAACGTTAGTATAGGTCTTAATATAGTTAGGCTAGTTATGAGTATATGTGATGTTAAACCCAAACAAAGAAAAAACCAACTTGACACTACGGTAAGGAACCATGCCTATGAAATAGTTTGAATACATATTCAAATTGAATAAAAATTGAAATTAAAATATTGACAAGAAAATAACGAAATTCAATATGATATGTTTAATATCAACCATCAGCAAACATTTCACTATTTGTCATAGTATGTTATAGCAAGAATGTGTTGTCTTTCACTTGAATTAACAGCTACAGTATCATTTCTAAGAGTAATTATTAATACTGTATTTCAATATCTCAATAATGTTTTTCAGTATCTTTATTATTCCGAGTTGATTTTGTCTTTAAGCACCTTTTGCAGTGGAATGGCAACATCTTCATTGTCCACTAAAAGTTCTCGACTTTTCAGTTTTGCTATTGCAAGTCCATGGATGTTCAGGAATATTGCTATACACTGTTAAATAACATGCTTAGATAGCTTATCACTTACAATCTTTTCTAAATAGTACTTGACCAGATGATCATCAATGATTATTTCCTTCGCATTGATGAACGAGTCATTGCTTATGTCACATTGATGTTAATTTTTTTTCAGACATATTTCACATTCCAGTACAAATAAATAGAAGTTATCGCTAGGAATTATAATTCCACCACGATTGATTGCTGTTGTCCATCATGCATATTTTTTATGAATGTCTTTTCCGAGTCATTAGAGTTTTTGAGGAGACGATGAATGACTTCTTTGTTACTTGCATGCGACTTTTAATTTAACTGATATAATATGTACCCACAGATATTTAAAAGCTCTGATTTCTCTATGTCATTTAAATGTGTTGCATTTCCTGTTTTTTTCCAAGACTTTTTTGTACATAGATGCATTATTCGTTATCAAATCTGTGAGATACTGTCTATGTCAAGCTGCCATTAACTGTCTTGTTTGGACTGAACCTACAGCAATTTGCCATACTTCAAATATTTTATCAATAGAATGTTCTTGATTACATGAGTTCATGAATTGTGTGTTAGAGTGATTCGTTGGTGCTTCCTTCACTTGAAGCTGCCGAGTTGAAAACCTCATGATACATAGGTTCTAAAAGTATGGCTAGTTGATTCTGAACATCTTCATTTTCTTTAATTTTAGTTGCTATGTCTATTATGTTGTGTCCATTAGCTGAGCGTTTCATGTTACGAGACTTGTTTTTACCAACATTCACCAGGGATTGAGGGAGAGCACTTGTAGATATGTTTGAAAAATGTGCACGGTCAATATTGAATGGCTTAGCTTGATCACTTTAAGAGTTTCCTTTTCGATATGCTGATACTGAAATGTAATTTAAGAGTGTAAATAATTGAAGGTTCTGTACATAATTTGATAACCACAGATTACAAATTGTTTCAAAGAAATTATTCATTTCGAAGATAAGGTTTAATTATTAACATACAAAATATTTATGTTTTCATTTTTGTGCTTAAATTTCATTGTATCTCATTATCTAAGCATTTTAAAAGGTCTCAAAATGAAACTTGAAATTTTGATTATTATGGCAATGCACAATTGTGAGATGAGCATTTTAGAATGCCGAGGGGCTTTTGTTTTGGTTTCAAGCTTTAGCAGTTTGTATTCCTGTCAATAAACTGAACTGTGTTAATAATATAATTTTGCTTAGAGGAAAAGCATCGCAAAACGAAGTAAAATGAAAATTATTTGTTTGTTTTCTTGATTGGGTTTTACGTCACACCAACACAGTATAGGTCATATGGCGACGTTCCAGCTTTACTGGTGGAGGAATACCTCAGTTGCCCGTCCGTGCATTATTTCAGGCACGAACGGGCACCTGAGTAGAACCACCGACGTTCCGAAAGCTAGCTGGATAAAAAAAATGAAAATTAAAAACATGTTTGAAATTAAATTTCAAGATGGCGGACGCTAGGGTTTTGCTGTTGTTTTTAAGTGTTACATGATTGTGTAAAATTATATATTTTGTTTAATTACCCTTCACGTTTTTCGTAATGTTAATTTCCCATAGGCCTCTGGGAGTTTTTTTTACTGTTAATGCAAGTGTACCACGTGACTAAGAATTTCGTACTGTTACATAGGTAACAGTACTTTTTAACAGTATAAAATCTGGTCACGTGGTCTATTTTCTAAATATAATGAAATAAAATGGCCGCCATTTTTCTCTCGATTCATTCTTATTTTCGACGATAACCACGATAGGACATGACCTCTGGAGTAACTATGACACTTACAAAATTTAGTTGTTTGCACCCTGGAGTGGAGTTTTTGTTGAATAGTCAAAAAGTAAATATCTGTTTTCAACGGAAGTAATTGCAATGTAAATAATTACATGTCAAACTGGAACATGCAGACGATTTAAGCATGCAACAAAGGATTATTTAACAATTTAATCCGTGAAACGTTACAGATATGGTGGACAGACATAGGATATCATCGTTATTTTGTCAAAAATCATGCAAAGAATATTCTGGAAACAGAGGAATCAGATTTCACAGATCATAACCGTATAAATGGGTTAGTGTTTTGTTTTTCTAAATAAAACACAGCTTATTGTATGTTTATAACTAGTAGTTATCATCACTTGCTTAAAGAATAAAAGAAAAAGAAAACTTCTCAAGTAGGCCTAAAGTACACTTAAAACTTAAAAGGTAAGGACAGTTTATAGTTATTGCTACTCTTGGTTTATTTTTGTTACAGTTAGATTAAGTTGACAATTTCAGATCATCACAGTATTTTTGTTCGGGGTAATATGGGTACTCGGGTCGGGATGATATTTTTTACTGTTACCCACAAACCCATGTGTTATTTATATAATTATACTGATTAAATATTTTTTGTTACTGTGTTTTTTGTTTTTATGTACTTGTATGTTAATAAATGTTTCAAAATTATCAGTTATATAAATTGATATTAAATACATGTTAAAGTTCTTCCTTTATTATAATAAAATTTTATGCAAAGATATTTGAGTGTAGTGGAATCCACTTCATATATCAAATAATACAGTACTGGGCATCAGTACTTAATACATTTCTGCTCTAATATTTGAATAATTGACTATTCCAATAATTCTGTAAACATTGTTGGCTAGTGAATGCAGATGCAAAGTACACTGGCATTATATATTTACATAAGTTATTCCAAATAATAATATCTTTTCATGGTCTTACATTGAACATCCTGTTTCCCATGCTTTGAACAAAGATGACCATGCATTCCATAAATTGAAGCCGATAATTTCTCACACTGATAACAGATACAATTTTTTAGATATCTTTGTATCACTTATCTTCTCCTTGTTCTTATTGCATTTAGATTTATGTTTCTGTTCTACCTGAAAGTCGCTACCATTTAAATTATATTCACTTTCTGTAAAATCACCTAAAACTGCTTCAAGATCCTCGATGAGAACTTTACAAAATCATCTAACCTTAACGTATTCCATTCTGAATAACTTAAAGGTCATCTATGAAACATACACTAAAAATAGAAACTAAAAGTGAAGTTAAAACATTTATTTCCCACATTCCATTCTAAAGAAAGACGTTTGTTTGAATTTTAATTGGATAACCAGTTTCGAACAGTGCCAACTGATAGAGAAAAAAATCATGATTTAACCAAATACTGAACATGCTGCAAACATCAATTATGACAGTACTTTTTCACATCAAAGGTTTATTTATATAGAGGAATAGAGGTGTTTAATCCCGTACGGAAATTCCAGCCGTATGTAGCAGGAAAAGACACAGAAACCGGACGTAAAATCACTTACCCAGGCGTGAAACACACGAGCAGGAAGAATAAGAAAATCGTGGGCATAATTTTGTTTTCTATGGCCGTATTTTCTTTTTCCATTTTACGCCCGTAAAATACTAGTAACAATTAAGGCTGTAAATGTGTACTTAGTTTTTTTATGCCCCCGGGCATATAGTAATTGAACCGTCCGTCTGTCTGTCCGTACGAGGTTAACCTAGAACGGCAAGTTGGGCAAGTTACATAACTATGGCTTCCATTTGCACCAAGTTATGGCCCTTTTCAGCACTTAGAAAATGAATAATGGTTAACCTAAAACGGCAAGTTGGAAATATCTTATGTTCTATCTGAACTAATGGCTTAATAATTTTCACACTTACTTATCAATACAATGTACATGATATTGCCAAGTTATATAAATGTGCCATCCTTTTCCCCAGTAATTTCCCTTTTTATCACTTTAAAAATAGGGCCTTGTATGGTTAACCTATTCCGCCAAGTTGGATTTATCAAAAAACTTCACCTAATTACTTAATTTATTTAATGATATCTTTCATATTTGGTAGGTGGATACCTTTAACGGTCCTCTAATTTTTTGTGGCGTTAGGCGTCTCTAGGTCAAAGTCAAGGTTACTTGTGTAAAAAAATAAATCTAAACATTTCTGCTCATACAGCCTTTATTTTTAAGTTAATGTCTTTTATGTTTATAATAGTCATACCAAGGGAGGTCCTCTTCCTTTTCCTTTAGTAAGGGGTCATTTGGGTCAAGGTTAGCAATGTCAAAAATAGATTTTTTACACTTTTACAGGTGTATACCTTATTTTATCGACAGATGTCTTGTATATTTTATAGGACCATAAAAAATGATAAAAAGACATGCCAATAATATTTAAATGCTATTTAAGTTTGAATTTACATACAAGATAGTTCAGCCTCCAAGATATTGAAGCATTAGCTGTGCTTGCTGTTGATTAAAGAGCAAGTTTGTGTATGAAATCAACTCATATACAATAAAAATTTTCTATTGTAAAATAAATGTGTGAAAATAAATAGCTAATAATGCCTGATTATTTCTTATAATCAGGCTAAGTAAATATTGTACTGCATCCACTAAGATTAATAACACCACAGGCATACACCACACAGATCTATATGTGATAATATTAAAAGTCAACATCTGTCTTTTTCCCTCTTAACTATGCATGCCGGTTAATTTACTCATGTTGACCAGACTGTTTCATTTGATTATTTTGGGTGATGCAACATTATGCATCTGTCTTAGAACTACATGCTAAATCATCTTTTAAAAACTTGTGTATTTAAAATTCTACATCATCTTTTTAGGTATTAGACATAGTCTATACATTCAATAAATGTAAAAATTAAAATGATGGGTGCTATGGTTTTTTGGAATATCCCTGTTTAGAATTATGATGGACCTGTCCAGTTACACAGTTGTAAAGTTTGAATTGTAAGCCATTGATTTTAGTAAGCGTGCAAATCACAAAGGAAATGATAGATATTGCAGCAATTTTTGAGATATTATTTTGTATAAAATGTAAGGTTTATATTTTTGATTTTTCAAAAAAAAAACTATTAAAAGTCTTAATAGAATCTGGAAATGATTGTATTAACTGGAGTGTGAACATGTAGATTATAACCTCCCTTAGGAAAAGGAAAGGCATTTAACTTGCAGTTATTTAGCATTGTTTTTCTGACCAGTTTTAACCATTTATTAAGCAGTTTTCCTTGACAAATTTTTTTGA